>NW_004797835.1:277945-330746 GCF_000002075.1 Aplysia californica
CTCTCTCTCTCTCTCTCTCTCTCTCTCTCTCTCTCTCTCTCTCTCTCCAGTCAGTGATGTGACAGCACACAGGAACTCATCACTTGCTTAAAAAGTGTTTAACGTGTGTCACTGAAATGTCCCAGCAGACATTTTAGAAACAAATTCTCGTCCTCCTCCTTGCAGGCTTGACAGGATGGATCTGGGTAGTGCGCTTGCACAATTTGTGGAGATATGATTTCAGAATGGGCGATTTTCCTCCAGTTCTCATGGAACATTACCTTGCCTCCCAATTTGTCATCCCTGACACTTCGTAAGTTTCACACAAAATACGGAAAGAAGACTAAAGTGTCCCCAAGGCCTTCTTTGATGTCATGGGTAGAGATGTTCCGTCAGTTTGAATCTATAGAGAATCAGAACTAAAGAATCCCAGACAAAAAGACGACTTCAGTTTGAACATGCACCATTCACACTCCTTTAAATGCCAACAGGGTGCAGAATTTAGTAGTCGAGTCCCATGAGACGTCTTTCCGTAGACGATGTCTGCAGCTAGGACTTTCCAACACCTCAACAGTCAAAATTCTAAAGGCAGATCTTCACCTATTACAGTACAATTTTCATGTTCGCGAGGCTGACATGGATCAGAGCATGGCAATGTGTTCGTGCTTTCTCGATCGTCTTGAAAAGCATGAACATTTCCTCGATGACATTTGGTTCAGTGGCAAAGCCCATCTTCACCTTTCAGGATGTAAACTTCACAAATACTGTCTATTACTTTAGGCACCCCACCCATCCACTGTTAAACCTAGAAGACACTTTGTAATGAAAAGTATACAGTGTGTGTGTGGTTTTAGGTATTCATGGTTTGGCTGACCCTTGTGTTTGCCACCACTGAACATTACGAACGACATGTTTTGAGTCCATAGGACCACAAGCTCTTAGAACTGTAAAATAGAATTGTTACTTTTTTAAACTCTGTAAGAGAAATGAAGTACCTTTTAAGTGATAAAGGGATGGAAAATCAAATGTTAATAACAAAAAGAAGAAAAAAAAGCAAATCAATTGGTTCTTGGGTATAATCCACTTATATCGACATCTGATTATCAACATTTTGACATATCGCTTAACTTTCTTTCCAACGAAATTTTTCTTCCAATATCTTCACTAAACAGTTTCTTTTATATCTTAAGCAACCAGCTTAAAAAAGTAGCATTGTCTTTGGCTTTATATTTTTATATATATGGACATCAAATCAACTTCCCAAAGCATGTCAATATAAGCAGATTATACTGTATGTCACATATATTATTAATATATTGAAAACATTGTTCTACTTTCACAGACTGGTTTCTCTCTCGCCATTTTGATGTTGACTGTGACCATCACCATAACGTCTCTGGTGGTGTGGCAGAGGGCAGAACGAAGCCACTTACATTGCAGTGCAGACTATGCCGGTCTTCATGAGGAGCAAAACATTTCTGGGAGCAGTGAGCGCCTGGCAGCCTCAGAGTGTGACCAAGGGGCTGGTGTTGATGAATCTCATCGTGAATTCAAGGATCTGACAAATGTGACAAGCCGTTCAGATGCTGCCAGGTCAGCAAAAAACTACCAGACCTACAATAAGCGACCGTCTTTGAAGAAAGGTAGGTTTTTACATGTGACATGTTTGTTATCCTACTCTTGCAAAATGTGGTTGGCGGGTGCTCTGGTGTGGTTTGCTTCTTCTTTCCTATCAAACATCTATCGTCCTTATCTCCCCTTCTTCTTTTTTATGTTTGTTACTCTCTTGTAACACCTCTTATCTTCTTATCTTCTGGCGCTCATATGACCATATGCAGTTGCGAGCGCTGAAAAACCTCTACTAAAACAAAACAAACTCTTGCAAAAGTTTTTGCTTTTTAGAAGCACATTATTTTTGCTTCTTAGAAACATAATACTATCAAATGTGTCCAAGACGGAATCACATGGGACCCTGAAAAAAAACTTTTAAAATCCTGTCCTAGACATTTTCCTTCTTAGAAAACAGAATTGGGGGTGGGGTCTTTAAGGCCAGCCCTCATAACTGGTGGGATCGAGTATCTATTATGTTCTCTCAGTATCGGTTATTCATGCTGTTCTGTTCTGTAAGAATTTATGACTGTGTGAATTCATCAATGTGTGGTGTGCGAGGGTGTCTGGGTAAGCTTTGTGGGATTGTCTTTACTCAAGGATGTACTGGAGAGAGAGAGAGAGGATTACTTTAGGAGCTGTGCGCTGCATATGTTCTTTATATTATTGTACTGCGCATTGAGCACTTCTTTGTGGAAATGTGCTATATAAATGCAATTTATTATTATTATCATTGTTATTATCAAGAGTCATCTATCCAGTAGACAAGCAGTAGTTAACACTTCCCATCTCACAAGGGCTGTCTTAGCTTTTCTGATAATTGCATGTGTCAGTCTTATTTATCCATTGCCATCAGTGTTTGTATCTTATAGGACCACCATTTGACCAATGAAAAACAGAAACAATTTAATGTCTCCCTTGTTTCCACCCTTACCCTAACCTATCGATGGAATAAACACAATCAACTCGTGCCATCCTCTCTGTCTTTGTAACAACTTGAGGAACTATTTTATCAGCTTGTTGTACAGTCAGGGCTGCAGGCATTGGTCAACTTTATGTCACATCTCTGACTACCCAGAAAGTTTATGTGACGGAGCACTACTAAATCTTTTTCACAAGCAGTGGTGAGATTTCACACCCACCCCACCCTGACCATCTGTTCCACTAGGGGCTCACATGGATGGGGTAAAAGCTACTCCCAAGCTGCATCCCTTCCCTCATTCCTGGCCTTGCAACATGGTGTAATGGTTAAAACCAATGGAACCAACTGGGAGTTTTTTTTATCATATCAGTTCAGAAGGGGCAAAGCATTTTCTGTCTTGGACTGTTATTGATTGTGAGGCTGGTTCAAACATTACAAAACTTTAAAACTTCCAAAATTTTCAACACATCTTTGCTTAAAATTATTTGGATCTTATTTTGAACATTCCCAAAAAGTATTTGAATTTACTCCCTGTAGCAGAAACGATTCAGCTTTGATCTTTAAAAAATCAGTGCTGTTCTATGACACACACACCCCCCCCCTCTACAACTTAAGTGGAGAGGCGGGTCAAATTTCAATCTTGCTCACTTCTAGCTATTTTGAAATGAAACTTCCCAGTATCACTAAAAATGACTTGAAAAAGAAATACAGGGAATTTTTGGGTGGAAGACATCACTGTTGCTATGGAAACGGCGGGCATTTTGAATTATAAACAAACAGTGTACTGATAGTTTTTCTGAAAAAGTTTTCAACCAGTTATGCTAAGAACTGTTCAAAACACTAATTTAGGCATATATCTAGGGAACTTGCCCTTTAAAATGACTAAATTTGGAATAAAACTATTTCTTTCAGATTTTCAAAGTTTTTGTGTACAGCCGTTATCAATTGAATATGGCCGGTGCTAGTCGCCCGATCTAGGGTGGCTAGCGTTCTGCTGCTCGACAGAATTCGGTTGATTAACCTGATGCTACTGGCCCGTGGGGATTTCTGCGACCTCATGTGGCTAGCATTTCTCTGCACACCCGGAGCCGGTCACCTAGATCTAGTAATAGGTAGTGTAAACATGGCCCGGGGCTCTCGTGGCCTAGAGGTTAAGGTGTTGGCCTCTCATTCAAAGGTCCCGGGTTCGAATCCGGGTAGCGACCGAAAAATTTTCTTCTCTAAAATTGTGTCCTTTCACCTCCTTTCTTGCTCTTTAGCAATGTTCTGTTGTCTGCTTTCGTTTCCACTTTCTGCCCTCACCTCCTTTGCCCCCTCCTCTGGGCTCCTGACTCTTTCTGTAGCCTTTCTACTGCTACTCCTTGGCTCCTCCTAACTGCTGTCTTTCTGCCACACCCCTGATCTTCTGGTAGGAAAGATCTACACCTAGCCTAGCCTTCTCGGACAAGGGCGAAAAATCTCGGAGGGCCTGTGTGCAAGTTGCGCACGTTAAAGATCCCTTGGTGGTCTAAAATTGATTAGAGTAGGCTTCGGCCGCCACCCGGGCAAAATTTCCTACCAAATGAAAATATTAGGTGGGTCCCGCGTGCTCATATGACCTTATGCAGTTGCGAGCACCGTAAAAACACTTACCAAAACAAAAACATGGCCTCGCGGCCTTCCGAGCGATAGGAAGCTATTGAGAGCTCCCAGCACACCTCTGTGATTGGCCCAAAATAGATCATAGATCTTCTATTATGTTTTTCCGCCATCTATTTTTGTCGTCTACCGAGGTTTCCCTCGCGAGTTGACTAGATCCCCTAGATCCATCACCCTTTATTATTTAATTATTATCATTCATCGGAATGCCGGTGACAAAGTTACTAACAGTAGAAATGCAGCATCCTTATGTTTTCAAAGATTGTCTAACTACTACCAAGATGTTTCAATTGCCCTATCTCGCATCCAAAGGAGACTTGGGCGCTAAATCTACCTCGTTTTAGCACGTGACGGCCCATGATACGAGTGTAAATTAACGTTCCAGCGATGAGTTGATAGCGAGAAATGTTATCTGCGGGCAGAGAGAGGGGGGGGGGGAGAAAGAAAGAAAAAGAGAGTGAGAGGGAGAGAGAAAGAGGAAGGGGGGGGGGGTTGTTATTAGCATTACTGATTCCTGTCGTTTTCTCTCCGCATCAGTTCACAAGCTGACCCAGTGCAATACGTTCATTATTGTACACATTATGGCCAGTCCCATCTTCCTACATGTAGTATAATAATGTCAATTTGGTCAGATCATTGCAGTCAGAGTCAAACTTTCATGTAAGAAATGTAACCAGTAACAATCTGACAAGACTATTAGATCTATATGAGAAAGGCTCATATAGAATAGTCTTGTTAGATTGTTACTGGTTACATTTCTTACATGAAAGTTTGACTCTGACTGCAATGATCTGACCAAATTGACATTATTATACATTGCATTACATTACATTATATTAAAAGTTTGTCTTTCTCAGGTACTGTCCTCTTTGAAGATGTATTCAGGGAGAAAGAGAATGGAAATCCAATCATATTTGGTGACTGAATCTTGCGTAACTGATCACGCGATTTAACGGATCACGCGATTTAACGGAGCGTGCGCAGAAATTCCCACAGGCTAGAAACAGAACATGCATCTAAATCCCCACGGGCCAGAAGCCGCAGGCTAATCGACCTAATTCATGCACAGATATCACAATGGGTCAGTAACGCCAGGCTGATCGACCAAATTAGTTCGAGTAGCAAAACGCTAACCACCCCAGATGGGCGTATTAAAGAAACACCAAACCATATCAGATGAGGGGAGAGGGTTGGGTGGGGTAATAAGGGACTAAAAACGCTACTCTCCATATCATACTTTACTGAACAAACAAAAAAGAAAACCTTCAAAGGTCATCCACGCTCATGCATGCGATCACACCTCAAAAGGTGCTGTTATCTCTTTTTTTTTTTAATATTTGAAATCATTGTGCGCTCTACTTTGTGAAAACCAGGAAACAAAACTATTGTAATCGATAATATTATTATTTATAGACCAAGACATACTGTTAGCAATCAGATAAAGCTGGCATCGACCCTCTGTTGTGTTCGCTATTCCTTACACATAAAGTTAGTTATGGCACACGCCTACAATCATGCAATCATAATATCTTAAATTCACTTTTAAAGTATATTTTTATCCATTTCTATTATTAAATATTTTGGCATCTTGAAAGGTTATCTTTATAATTTGGTATGTTTGATAATTTTATGTTACTTGGACAAGTTTTCTTCTTATTTTACACATCTTTCTGATTTTTAAACTAGATTATAACATAAAACTTTTAAAGAATTGAATAGTCCGTATCACACACAGAATCTTTTTTTTTTCTCCCTGTCATTATCCGTCAGTTGATCACAATATCTCTCTCTCTCTCTCTCTCTCTCTCTCTCTCTCTCTCTCTCTCTCTCTCTCTCTCTCTCTTCTCTCTGTCTGTCTGTCTGTCTGTCTGTCTGTCTGTCTGTCCATCCGTCCGCCTGTCTGTCTGTCTGTCTGTCTGTCTCTCTGTCTGTCTCTCTCTCTCTCTCTCTCTCTCTTTTTCTCTCTCTCTCTCTTTCTCTCTCTCTTTCTCTCTCTCTCTCTCTCTTTTATTTAATTTTTCCCATTCTCCTTCGTCCCTTCACAAGGCCCGCCCCTCCTTTTTCATCCCTGCTCCATCCCCTCTTCCTTGCGTGCATTCCCCCACCCCGCCCACCCCCACAACGTGGCCCAGCCCGATAAGATTCTATTAAAAGAACCGCCACAGTTCGAGATTTAGCCCACACTCGGCGGCCATATTTGACCCCCACCGCGGCGTACTGCTCGTGGCGCTGCGAAGAGAGAGAGGAGGCTCCATTAGTTCTAAACTCCTTGGTCATAATATAAAGTTGACTTCCGGGTCAAGCATTTCCACCGAAAATCGGAAGTTTTGATTCAGTGTTGAAACACGATTTCGAAGTTTATGCGACATTGTTTTATCGCGAAGCCCAAATTATAGCCCAGACACCAGTCTTAGTACTTTTACACAACAAAGTGTATCATTATTTTGCTCACTAAAGAAATGTAGGACTCTTATTTATAAAATTGATACTACTGGACTCAAATTGCCAGTGCACTGTAATTGAGAAATTAATATTTTTGAGTGCTAGATCTAGGCCTAGATTCTAGATCTAGATATAGACTATATAGATCTAGATCTAGATCTCTAGATCTAAATAGTCAAAATATTTTTTTCTTCCCAAAATCACTACTTTTTGGTGAATTTACTCAAAAAGTACCACCCAAGACATGCATAGGTTTATTCCAAATGCAATTCTAAATAAATCCATATAGATCTAAGATACGAGTGCTTTTTTCTGTTTGGGATCCTTTTTAAAAAATTTAATTTTTTTTTTTCAATATCGGAGGTTATGACCCAAATGTACAAATATTATGGAACGTATGTAAATAACTGCTCATTTTCAATATTTTCGTGTTCGATATACAGTTGTTATGGTTGTTTTGATGTATAATTTGACTAGATCTAGGTGCAAACATATTTTTTTAGTTTCATCTGAGATTATAAATTTTTTGTTTTCAAATTTTATCCGCAGCCAATCACAATTGTGTTGCATAATCGCCTCTTACAGGAACCAAAGTTGAAAAATACTCAAATAAACAATACAGATGTATTCTACAAATCATACTGAAAATGTTGGTATATAATATGTTGATATTTATTTGAATTTATGGCCCCCAAGACCTGTCAACTGCTCACTAGTCATCATCTCATTTCGCCGTCCCGAAAAAAATTCGTCCACAAGCCGAAAATAATACGTAGCGAATGAGTTGAACTAGCATGTGCCCTGTGTTCACAACTCAAGTACAATATGTTTTCAAAGTTGTTTACAACACACATTGTTGAATTGACTACTCAAATATTATATATAGAGTTATCATTTAAAATGTATAAGATAAATTCATAAATGTCGCATGAAAAATGCCGACATATTTAACGGTGTTCCCTTACTTTTTTCGAAGAGTATATTTTGCTTCAACTTCAAGTAATCACGGTGCAGAAATTGATGGGAAATATTTGTTGTGAACAAGATGATTTTTATAGCGAGTTAAAGTTTGGAATTTTAAAATGAAATGAATGGAAAGTTTTATATGTGTTTGGACGCAGTGGAATCAGGCGCTCATCAATTCTTGGGCATATCGAGTTTTTGGTATTATCTTAAAAGTAGATTATTTGCCTTGCTTTTAATGAAAAAAATATCCATTTATTTTGAACAGAAGTCGAGATATTTGCGATTGAAGGAGGTGGGGTCGCCTGGTTTCAGAAGTAAAATTAGCTAAAAAATGGCCGCCAAAATTTGGTGACTTCCATAACTTAGAGTCCTTGGAAACTGCAAATTAAAATTTGTTGTGCCTTTAATCAGCATTTTCCATAAAATCCACACATAAAACTGTTTTTGAATGGCCATACAAGGTGTTGAGCCAAAAAGCAAAAAATCGAATATATGTCCAAACAGGCCAAAAAATGCCAATTTCTGTGATTTCATTATTTTGACGAGGGCCTGATTTCACCACGATGCCTCACATATATGCACCGACCGTAATAACTCTTGGTTCAGACAATTTTTAAAAAAAGAGGAAACGAGGATTAATCTCTTGATGGAATGCGTGTGTGAATGGGTTTGAATTTTATCTAAATCTGTTTGATTTTCATAGACACTTCTTTTTCATAACACATTATTGTCTTATGGGCTGCTGCAGTGGTGTGTCTACAGGCTGGAATTAAAAATGGTTGCTTCATGGCCTGTGAGAAAATTAATATCGTCGCCGTTGTGATAAGATAGGATAAGGGACATCAGGTAAATTTTTCAGATTATCCCATTTTCATACTGTAAAAAAGTCCACTTTTGGTTGATTATTTGAATATAAATTTTTTACCAACATATGAAACTTGCTTTGTAGAATACATTTCGCAGAAATAAAAAGGAAAATATAAAATTTATAGTTTTCCAGTCTTATTACGATGGTGATGATATCACAAGACACTGAAACTGCAGGTCTGGTTTAACTGGAAAAAAAAAGGTGTTGAGATAAAGACTTTTCTTTACTGGCTCAACAAACAAGAGAAAATGACCAACTTTCAATTTCTCTTTTTATTGCCGAATATGATTTATATTTTCAAAGGTCATCCCTGTGGCTTCTATAGTTTTCCTTGTGGTGTTGCAAGCCAAGCGTCACATTCAACAGAAACGCATCTTATTAACATGATAATATGCTGTCTCTTTTTCTCAGCATCAAGTATTGAAGATATAATTCCTAGCCCAGGAGCACAAATGAGCAATGGCAATGACTCTGAGTCCCATCTGGAGGTGCTGGAAAATGTCTCAGAGCGAACATGTTTGCTGGGTCAGTGCAGCAGTGAACAGCGGCATGAGTGTATGGACAGGCTGCGAACCTATACAGCTACCACACTTATCAACGGGGACTCCCCTCAGGAAGAGGAGGCGAAGACAATGCAGGAGATGAACAAAGAGGAGTACCAGACGGCTCATCACCTTGTTATGTTGTTGTTGCTGCTGTTGTCTATGTTTATTGTAAGTAATGTAGTGAAAAGGGTAAAAGTATAACTTCCCATTTTGAACTGCTTCTGTCTAGTGCACAACATCCAGTGCCACCTGTGGATTACAACTATGTATTACAGTAGGCAGTTCAGTGAAAATTTCAAATAGCTTGGATTATATGTTTACAAAAATAGGCTTAAAAAAAGATTTACATAATCATATATATATACATAGTATCAAATTTCAGCAAATTTAAAATACTATTACACTTTTGTAACTCCCAGCAGTTCATGTATAAATAAATACGACAGAAATAGATGTGTATTTTTTGCTCGTAAAATATATTTACTTTAACAAAATAAATATCAAATCAAAATGGCTAAACTGACTAAAAAACTTATGGTTTCATAATAAAATTGTTGCTCTTAAATTACGCGACTCGACAGCGTCGATATCTGCCTTCCTTCTCCATTTTGAATTTTTCGTGTTGTTGCGGAGCTCAGGGGCACTCAAAAGTCGAAAAAGCAGTTGAAATGGAATCAAAAGACATTTATCTAAATGATAGCGACAGTGAATATTCTGATGAATAGGCCCAAGATAAGGAGCAGTCCAGCAAGAATGAAGAAAATGAACCTCCTCCTTGTGCAAGGAGTGAGACCGGAAATAGGTAAGTTCACCAATGTAATTAATGATATTACAACCCTTTTAAAATGTTGTTTTCGCTGTTTTTTATTGATTTTTTTATTTAAATTGATGTCTTGGTGTCTTACTCATATTTTGTCATATTTGGTGTGGAAATATTTTTTAAAATACTTTAAATGACAGTGCGCTTGTGTTTAGTTCCTGAACTCGCACTGTGTGACTGACTGGCTGACATAAACAACTCCTTAGCAACCTGTGTTGCGTCAAATAACAATTATTTAAAAAATATTTCCACACGAAATATTACAAAATAACGAGTTAAGAGATCAATTTAAAGAAATAAACCAATATAAAAAAACAGTGAAAAAAAAATGGCTGTGATAATATTCATAACATTGGTGAACTTGTTAGATCTACATACTGACAACGTTGATAAAAAAAGTACCAATTTACAATATCGTTCCTCGCATTAAGAGGAGGTTCATTTTCTTCATTTTTACCATATATATTACTCCTTATCGGGGGCCTATTCGTCAGAATATTCACTGTAGCTATTATTTAGATGGATGCCAGTCCCCTGATTCCATTTTAACTGCTTTTTCGACTGTTTTCCGAGTGCCCATGAGCTCTGCAACTACGCGAAATATTAAAAGTGGCGGACCGAACGCAAATATCGACGGTGTCGAGTCGCATAATTTCAGAGGGAGAATTTTTATTATGTAATCATCAATGTTAATACTTATTTTGTTTTTTAGTCAGTTTAGTCATTTTTATTTGATAAAAATATCTTACTCAATCTTTATTTGTTAAAGTAAATATACATTTTACAGGCAAGAAAACACATTTATTTCTATCGTATATACGAAATTCTGTTGCATGAACTGCTAGAAGTTAAACAATGAGAGATAACTTGTTGTGAAGTAGAGTGATTTATGGTAAAACTGCCATGTGATTTTGTAAGTAATATGGTAGCCTATATGCTTTGAACGAAAATATTTTTATATCTGATTGTTCTTTTTGATTTTTTCAGGATTTTGTGTAGTTGGAGAACTCTTCAGTTTTGTTGTATTTTAAACATCTGAAGAATCCCAACTATACAGCTGTCTTTTATCAAACGTTGTCACAACAGTCTTATGCTGCTACATCTTACAATGACTCATATCTGTTGCACTGCATATTTTCTTTCTACGCTTAAGTGAAAATTTAGTGGTAATACTTTTTATATAATTAAAGGCTTGAGCTTATCTGGGTGAAGTCGAATGATCAAGTATTTTCTTGATAGTTACTCATTGTAAATGACTTATTTTTCTTTTTCCTCTGTTGTCCTACTTGTAGAAAGAGATTTTTAACTTTTGTTTTAAAGTGGTTTTTTATTTTTCTCTTTTGTCTGTTTTTTGCCACTGACTGAAGTGGCTTTAGACCATTCCCAAAGGGGGGACATTTCTCGTTCTAATGCACAGTAGAATTGTAAATGGGCTGATCTTACAATGTCATGCTCATAACGGTGCCTGAACCACAACAGGGAACTGCTGCTTTTTCTTTCCTAATCCTTACAATCGTCATTGTCCTCTACTTTTTTAAAATGTTTGTCACACTCTTGTGACTCGCTATTTCCGGGGTGCCTTGATAGTCGAAGCAGACTTTGTGCTGTTGAAGCTAGAGAGGTGAGCAGAGTAAGTCTGATTCCCTGTAAGGACTTCTCTGTTGACATTCACCCCTTGGCGCTCATATGACCTTATGCAGTTGGGAGTGCCGTAAAACTTCTACTAAAACAAAGAAGATTTTTGTTATTCAGCATTCATTGCACTTTTTGCCTTGAAATTACCATGTAATATAGAGTTAAGTGTTGAAAAGAGAGCATGAACTATCTACCTTGCATAATTTAGTTTTTTCAGGTAGGCCCTATATTCTCATGTTAAGAAAAATGATTTGTAGATTTTTTGCCTTTTCTAGGACACTTTTCACTCTTTGTAACAGATTCCCATAAATCTATGCTGTTTTGGTGTGATTTCTCTTCAAAAAACCGTGACGAAACCATTCATTATTTGTAACTCTAGTTCTCGTGTCTCTTTCTCCAGGGTCTCTTTTTGTGTATTTGGAGAATATTTGAGAGCCGGCCATCTGGGATTTATGTAGAGATAGAGTTCCTTGACAGTGTATTTAATTTTGGACAGGTAGGTTTGAACGCCTTTCATATATGTATTACATGTCGGGGGGGGGGGGGGGGAAATTTTTTTTTTACAGTACGATTTTATTTAAGACCATGACATTCCCAAGAGGAAATGCGAATAGAGAAGTTGAATTCACTCACACTCACTACCACACCCGCAACGACCCACAACTGTTGCGGTAAAGTTGCTCCGACGCTGTGATACCACACCCGCAACCCTCGCGGTTCGTACTTAGGAATTTTTTTCTCACGTTTAAACCGCACCGTTTGCGTTACTAGTTTGTCTTTTTTTTTAGTTCATTCAATTATCTTTCATTAGAAAAAAACGAAACTGAAATCAGACGAGCGCAAGTTGAGTTATTGACTTTGCTTTTACGACAGCTGCCCTTAGAACTGAATTTATCTTTTCGTCAGATCGCGTACATTGACAGTTTTCGAACATTTGAGAACGAAAGTGACTCAGAAACCAATGAATTGGTCGAAGATTGTTATGACGAACTGGGTGGGGAAATTTGCAAAGTAGAATAAGGTTTAGTAGGGCCTCCAAAACCTAGATCTAGGGTTGCAGTAGTGGGGAAGGACGTGAGTAAGAAAGACAAAGGGAAAGCTATTTTTGACCAATTTTTGAAAACTTGTGAAAAAAAAGTAACAGTAAGAAAAAGCTGTAATTTTATCAGCGCAATTCGATGTTAATTTGCAAAAGCACAATGATTTTTAAAAATTACCCTTTAAATGGCTGGTACACAGGGAATAGCGACCCCGGAAATGGCTGGTAGTGAGTGAGTTAAGAATATCTTTTGATGAGAGCCTTAGTTTTTTATTTGTTTTACATGTCTTTCTAGTTCTAGTAGTTTTGCCGTAGCTCATGTGTTGTTTTACTTTTGAAGAGCGGAACATTTCTGATCAGTTTTGTCACACATACCTTTTTGTTTTTGTGCTTTGTTTATGAAAGAGCAAGTGTGCTCTTATGTCCCAAACCTTAACGGATTCTAAAAGCCAGAAGAAATGTGCCAATTCTCTTTTACTTACAGTTACAGATGCAAGCTCATTTCTTCTTATAACCCCCTGGGGCGGTGCCACTGACTGAAGTGTCTTTAGGCCATTCCCAAAGGGGGAACATTTCTCGTTCATGCACAGTAGAAATGTAAATGGGCTGATTTATCAATGTCACGCTCACAACTGTGCCTGGTCTACAACAGGGAACTGCTGCTTTTTCTTTCCTAATCCTTACTATTGTCGTTTTTCCTCTACTTCTTTTGTATGTTTGTCATACTTTTGTGTCCCGCTATTTCCGGGGTGCCTTGAAAGTCGAAACAGACTTTGTGCTGTTGAAGCTAGAGAGGTGAGCAGAATATGCCTGATTCCCTGTAAAAACTTTTCTGTTGACATCCACCCCTTGACGCTCATATAACCTTATGCAGTTGTGAGTGCCGTAAAACCTCAACTGAATAAAATGAAATATTTCTTCTTTTATGTGGCTTGTGACAATCCCCAGGTTACACTGTAGCTACTGTAATGTTTTTGTGTCTTTCAGGGTTTCCTGATACTCACAGTATTTGGTTTTGACACAAGACTAGTGTTTTCTCCCCTCATCAGAAGGTACATACAAACTTATAAAAGTGTTTTCAATTGTTTGAGTGATTGGAATCCTCATCAAAATTGTCGAGTGACTTGATACCATCTTTAGAATATTTAGTACGTTTGAGGGTATCCTTTAAAATGGAATCATTAAAATTCAGTGTTTGTGTTGATATCTGAAAAGTTAATCCATTCTTGTTCGAATCGGTTTTGTATAAATTGTCAAGGATAATTTAAGTTCTTCAATGCTGAAAAGTTTAAAGAAGACCCCCAAAGTACCACATAATATGGAATGCTTTTAGCATATCTTATGGAGAAGATAAGGAACTTACTGTTTTGTGTCTGTCTTTGACCCAGAGAAAGATGGTAAAACCCTTCTGGTTCTCATATTCTATCTGTTTTTATGTTGTAGCAACGTTTTGATTCTATTTTAAGGATCTACGAGGTCTGTCTCAGAATAATGATTCCCTGTCATGCTGTCCTCACCTATAATTATAAATCACCTTGCATTTGGTATCAACAGAAAGCTAATACAAATACCTATTCAACGTAGGAACCATCGAGTTCAAGACATTTCTCCATTTGATGTACCCAGTGGTCAAAGACAGTGGTCAGTGATCGTTTGTCCAAGGTCCCGAGTGCTTTTCTCAAAACCTCTTGAATCTGGTCCTCGTCCTCAAATCGCTGACCTCGCCTCATTTCTTTCACCATGAGGAAGAGGTGGAAGTTGCCTGGGGGGAGTCGGGCGAATAGGGCGGGTGTTCCAATAATTCCCACGAGTAACCCTCAAGAAGCTCGTTCACAACTCTGGACTTGTGAACAGGCACGTTGTCATGATGCAGAATGGCGCCTTCTTCAAGCAAAGTGGGTATTTTTTCCGGATTGCAGGTCTCAGCTTGTTTTTGAGGACGAGTAGTCACCATTGACAGTTACGCCAGGTGGGACTAGCCAGTTCAGTATGATGCTACTTGGTCCAAAAAACATTGTGCATCACCTTTCTCTCCCCGTGTTTTCTGTGTGCGCTTCCATCTTTCATGTCAGACCCAGGGCTTCCAATCTTCCGCAATTTTGCGGATTTCCGCAAATTAGCAGAATTCCGCAAATGGAAAAATTTCCGTGAAAATTCGTGCAGAAAATTTTTTTTTTTTTTATGCGAAATAAAAAATTTCCGTTATTACCAATAGTCAACAATAACCAACCCATACCGGAAGTGCTCTTTTATTTGAAAGTGTAGACAGTGTCTTTCACTTTCACTTTCTAAAGCTCAAGAAGCAGAGCACCAGCTATGTAAACAAGAGGAAGAAATGACGATTGTGATTCAATAGATCTTGGGCCTGCCAAGAAAAGAAAACTCAAAAGAGAGCTTGATTTTTTTTACCAGACTTGTTTATTTGTAAGTTTTGTTGTAGATTTAAGTTGAATAAGCTGTCAAGTTATTTAGATCTAGATTTTGGGTTTGGAAATATATGGATTAACACAAGCAGAAAATTATGTAGACCTACGCAAAGTGTGTTTTATTTCTCACTTGTTTTCTGTTAAATTTTGGCTTGAATAGCCATAAATGGCATACTTAGGATGCTCTGAAACCAAAAATTCTCAAACATAAAGGGGACGCTGTCCCCCTTCAACCCCCTGGACCCGAAAATCCTCGAAAAATGACATCAGCTGCAGACCTCCCACCTTCAAACCTCCTTGATCCTTTTCCTTACTGTTTGAATTGATAGGGCATTATTCCCTATTACTTTGTATAGATCACCATGGGTTTCAACTGCAGACTTGCTGAGAAGAGTTGAAAATTTGATCACAACTCGGACATCGTAGCGTGAGACGGTTGCACCAATGTTTTGCTCAGACATTTTCCTCGAATATACTTTAGACAAAATGCACCACACTTGACACGTCACACCTCTATGACCCGTTCACCAATGCACTTGCAATTTGACTTTGATATTTCTTAGACATGATGTCATTACGTCACAAAATTTACTGGCTGTCGGTTGCGTACTTTTGATTTTATGGGGAGGAGGGAAACTTTATTCTGAGGCAGACCTCGTAGCATGACTTAAAAATGCCTTTCTAGTTCTACTCTGATGGCAAAAGATCCTTTATATCCCTTTGATTCTTCTGAGGCCAAGTAACTTGACATCACTTTCAGCCATTTTTGTCTCAAAGAAAGTAAACTTTTTCATAAATGCTTTCATGTTTCACATAATGCTTTAAATGACATTTTATTTGATTTTGTTTATATTTCCAGACGAATGTCTAAGTATAGGTTTTTCTACACACTCTATGTTAGGTAATGTCTTTATTGTGAAGAAATTCTGCTGTCTGTCATTATGCTTCTCATTGTAGTCTACTGTATATTGAATATGACCTGCCTGAAGATTTATCCACTTCTTTCGTAAATAATTTTTGTGTTTGTAAACAAGTTGAATATTGTAGGATTATCTCTTTTTTTTTTCTCAAATCAAAAGCAGACTGCTGTGAAATGAAGTTTTGAGAGTTAACTTCTTTTTTTTCATACCATGGCAAAAAATGACGCTCATGTTGCCATTTCATAGTTGTGAAACTTGAAGTTTATTTGGTACATAAAAGTATGATGTAATAATAGAGTAAAGTGTTGGAAAGGGTGTATTAATTATGTACCTTTCGTGGTTATTGTTTTCATTTTGGTGGTATATTCTCATTTTAAGAAGAGCGAGTAGCAGCAGTGACACTGCAGTTATACAATGTTCCCTGCTGTTTTCAATAAGACTTAAACCAAATCATATTCAGCTAGTCTGTTTCATAATTTCTTTTGTTCATTCAACATATTATGTTTACTTGTTTTCTGTATAGCTTTTTTTTTTTTATCTCTTGGTGTTTTTACCTTGGTGTTGTTGTTCAGGCACTTTTGTCCTTGAAAGAAAAGATGTCTTAGTCTCTATTTATTCCAATTTATCCCTCTCTGTGCGTCTGGAAGTTCTTTAGGGACTAAATTATACCATTGTAAACTTTCTTTTCCACCTGTTCCCTGTAGTGCTAATTTATTATATCGCAAAATAGTCACAATATCATTAAATGTATCTTGTTGAAAGTAATTGACTTTTCATAAAAAATATAAACGTGGAGTTAATTTTGCATTTCAGAGTTGGGTTTGTCATTTCCTTTTCTGTTGGTCTCTAATATTTATCTTTGCTTTCCCCATTGAAGACCTCGGAGTAATATCTCTCTACAAAGGTTAAGATTTTGAAGAGAAAATGCATTTTGTTCTGAAATTTGAAATGTACACTGGACTTTTGTCTTTGCTGAGCAACATATAAGTTCCTCATTTTCCATGTCTTTATCTCTTTTCTCATGTCCTGATTTGTAATTGTATATATGTGTCACGATGCGGTGGAATCAGGTGAACGTCAGTTTTTTGGGCATGTTGAGTTATTGGTATCACCTTAAAGCTTGTTCATTTGTCTTGCTTTCATCCAAAAAATACCCATTTACCTTAGATACAAGTTGAGATAATAGTGATTTCCGAGGTAAAATTAGTGAGAAAATTGCCGCCAAAGTTTGATTATTTCCTTAGCTTGAGAGTCCGTGGAAACTACAAATTTACATTTTGTGTGCCTTTGATTAACGTTTTTCCGTATAATCAACCCAGAAATGTGTTCTTTAATGGACATGAAAGGTGCTGAGCCAAAAAAAAACAAATTCGATAAAAATTCTGAAACCTGCGGAAAAGTGCCAGTTTCTCCACTTTCATTGTTTTGATTAGCGCCTGATTTCACCATGCTGCCTCACATATGGTGTAGTTTACTAAGCAAGTCATGTGCCAAAAATTAATCAGTTAAGGCAAAGGTTTAAATTATATAGAAAAATGTGATATGACAAGTTTGTTTTAGCTTGTTGTTATTTAGGATAAAAACCTTCAGACGAGTGTCTTAATCATTTACATGTTAATTAACTCATTCACTACGCCGAGCCGTGAGGGGCGGCGCGGCTAAAGTGCCGTCAGTATGCTAAGCCGCCCCCGGCGGCGCGAGAACCGATCTTCAATTTTAGCCTAGATTCTATTCCAATCCACATATCCATGTTAAAATAAAGGTCATAATATAATGTTGACTTCCGGGTCAAGCATTTCCACTGAAAATCGGAAATTATGATTCAGTTTCGAAATGCGATTTCGTAGTTTATTCGACTTCATTTTATCGCGATGCCAAAATTATAGCCCGGACACCAGTTTTGGTAATTTTACACAACAAAATCTATCATTATTTTGCCCACTAAAGAAGTGTAGGACTCTTTTTTATAATATTGATACGATTGGACTCGTATTGCCAATGCACTGTTATTGAGAAATCAATATTTTTGAGTGCTAGATCTAGGTCTAGATCTAAATAGTCAAAATATTTTTTTCTACCCCAAATCAGTACTTTTTGATGAAATTACTATGAAATTACACAAAAAGGGTCACTCAAGACATGTATAGGTTTATTCCAAATGCATTTCTGAATAATTCCATATAAGATACGAGCGGGTTTTTTTCTGTTTGTGATCGTTTTTCAAGATTATAAAAAAAAATAATTTTTGTTCAATATTGGGTGTTGTGTTCAAAATGTACAAGTGTAGGACTCTTTTTTATAATATTGATACGATTGGACTCGTATTGCCAATGCACTGTTATTGAGAAAATAACTGCAAACTTTTCAATATTTTCCAGTTCTATATATATATATTCATTTATGGTAATTTTGATGTATCATTTGACTAGGTGCAAACATATTTTTTGAGTTTCACCAAAGATTATAAATTTTTTATTTTCAAATTTTATCGGCATCCAATCAAAACTGTGTTGCATAATCGTCTCTTACAGGAACCAAAGTTGAAAAATACATAAATAAACATTACAGATGTATTCTACAAACCATACTGAAAATATTGGTATATCATACGTTGATATTTATTTGAATTTGTGGCCCCAAAGACCTTTTAACTGCCCACTAGTCATCCTCTCTTTCGCTCTCCCGAAAAAAAATTCGTCCACAAGCCGAAAATAATACGTAGCGAATGAGTTAAAGCAAAGTCAAGTCTTGAAGAAAAAAAATACTCCTTTTTCAGCACCAGTCTTGTTAAATAACTTTAAGAAGCATTCTTCTAAAACAGCTGAGGTTCTTTTCAGCCTTTGCTATATTATATATGAAACAACTGCTTTAAGTCACAGTTCTATATAATATATATTTTTTAAAAAGAGACTCGACTTCACACTGACATTGACAGTTGGCTTAATTCGTTTGTTAGATAATGGTTTTTTCTTTAGTGTTTCGGTAGATTCTTTGAGTTTGTTGTTTATTATGTGAACTTAATCTTCATTAGGCCTAATAGAGTTGCTTGATTTTTTTTTCAATATTTATTATTAGCTTGACTTCTTATTGAATCATTGTGACTAGTCTTTTCTTGAAATTCAAATAAAGAAGGCTAGTCACTTTGAAGAAAAGTGAGTCTCTTACTCCCAGAAAATTATTTTTTTAGTTTGAAGTAAATTATGTTTTATTATTTTATTATGGTTGTCTGTGAAAACAGAATATTCTTATTAGAACTGGTGGAGAAATAGTTATGAAATCTCAACAACCTCTTTTAGGCAGATTTTAAGATTTCAAGCCATAATGTGGGGTTTTGAAGAGAATTTGATAGAGACCTTTTTTCATTTTTAATGTACTTTTTGTACTGGTTTTTCAATGAGCACAAATCTGTATAATGAGTACATCTTTTAAAAAATTTGATGCAGACCTTTGTGCTATGTACTATGTGTTCTCTTGAAAGTGATGTGTGAAATGCATATTACTGCTTTATTTCCCTTGGTAGACTGAGACGTTTGATGTTTGGTGCTGAGGTCTTGCACTTACCGAAGATGACAGAGCTGGACTCGGTCACAAGACAGACTTGCCAGCAGTTCACAGATTACCACAAGGAGAACTGTTCTAGGGACATTGTCAAGGAAAGAAAGTAAGTTTTTTGGGGGTTTTTTTAAAAATACAGTCAAACCTGTGTAAGACGGCCACCCATTGTCAAGGAGAAAAGTGGCCGTATAAGACAGGTGGTCGTCTTAGGCAGGACTGATCAAGATGAAGAAAACAAACTTTTCCATCTGAGGTCCCAATCGAAAGTAGCCGCACTGTTGTTGTTGTTGGTGGTGGTGTTGGTTTGTATTTTGTTTGTAATTTTTATTTGTTGCTGATTTGCACAAGGGTGACAATAAAACGAAATGTATCAGACGAGGAAGACCGAGTGCCATGTTAAAACAAACATATGGGTCGCCACCACTTGGAGAACGAGCGACGTTTCTGTCACAAGTTCATGTTGACGTCCTTTGTTACTTTGTTACAGACTGGGTAAACAGTGACCACTCATCTCACTTACAATTTGTGTATGAGTTCTGGGCGGGACTTATGGGTTATGAGGGATCACACGCTTACCTCACCAAGAGCTGAAAATTAGTAGCTATTGGTCAACAGTGGGAGGGGCCTACGCAACATGATCGTTTGGAGGGACTACCTAACAACAACGACAGGTGATTGAATTATGACGGCTCGCCCACAACGCCAGGAGCCAATGCACAATTTATGACAAAACGTAATGGAGTCACAAAGGTGGCCGTCTAAGACAGGTATTATTGCTTAGTGTGATAGGGGTTGTGTGTTAAAATATGATGGCCGCGGCCGCGTTGGACAGGTGCCCGTTTTACACAGTTAAATTATATAGAAAAAACGCAAGGGGGGAAATGGAAACTGGCCGTTTGTGGAGGTGGCCGTCAGGGCAGGTTTGACTGTAGTTCCTTTTGGACTAATTTTCAGGGTTCTGTGTAGTGCTTCCCATAATATCCCATATTACTTATGCTTGTATTGTCAACTTAGCTGATCTGCTTCAGTTTTTAGTTGAAGCTTGTTTTTTTATTGTGTGCTTGTATTTTAACTTATTCTCAGTTCTATGATATTCCATATTTATCTTGCAAGAAACAACTGTTGTCATTGCTGTTTTAATGTTTGCTTTTTTTGTTAAATGTGGTGCCAACATCCAACGTATCTAATTATATCTGTATTAGACTATGTATCCTTATACGTGACGCGATGTTGCGCGCGACAGTCGCGAGGTGTGTAACCTTATGCGCGACTACGTCGCACGCAAATTTTCAGTCGCGTGCGACAGAAGCAGCATATATGTCTCATTATGTCACGCGTGACTGGTAAAACCCGTGCGCGACTGGCAGTTCACAACAGAGAGACAGTAGCAAGTTATTTTTGGCACATAGCGTGGAACCTTGCCTTCACCGACACACACACACACACACACACACACACACACACACACACACATGCGGCATGTCGACCGTGGGCACGCCTTGGCTAGGTATTTTGACCAATGGTGATACTCTAAACCTGCCACACCCCCAGTCTGTCTCATGCGACGAGACCCTCGTTCGCTATATGGACCGATCAGATGCGACAGCCATGCGCTCACGCGCGACGTTACGTCACGTCGCGTGTAAGGAGACAGTTTCTTTATAATCTTATTTGATTGATTTTAGAGCGACAAGGACCAGACGCGATGTTACAAGCTCTTAGGCTCGCTTTAAGTTCAGTACTTTCAGAAGAAAAAAAAATCTTTGATTTTAAATAGGCAAAGCAGGAACCTCAGTCTCGATTTTTCCTTCTTGCGCTTTAATATTACCTGGAACAGAAATACTTGAATGGTGGGTGGTTGGCGGGTGCTCTAGTGTGGTTTGCTACTTTTTTTCTATTAATCACCTATTTTCCTGATCTCTATTCCTTTTTTGTGTTTGTTACTCTCTTGTAACACCTCTAAATCTTCGGCACTTATAATTTAGCCCTGCATGTTTGTCGACAATCGTCTGAAATCCGACAATCGTGACCCAACCCGTGAGCCGGCCGATGCTATCGCGAGGCCCACCTGTATCAGTCAATGTGGAAAGTGCGAGGCCTGGCCGACTGCCAGCGCCCCCTTTTTCTCTCGTTGGCTTTGTCGGCACTTTAGTTTTTGTGCCGGCCTCCGACATCGGCGTTTCCGACATAATTGTCGGAACCTGAGTAGAAATACGAATACGAAAAAGGATGACGACCTAAATTATCTACTTTCAATTGCGTTCTCGAGCGGCCATTTTGAATTTCGTTTGTTAACTGATTGTTCAGATCATGTGGGTTCATTCAAGTCCGACTCATTTGTTCTACTAGATCTAGATTTACAGATTATTATAGACCTCAATGGAGGATTCGTATTCCATTTCTATTGTGTCAAACCCTATTATAGGTTGTACAGTAATATTAATGTTGGTAAAACGCATTTCATCAGGTGCGTGAATAATTTACTTAGAATCTAGATCTAGAATCTAGATCTAGATCCTAGATCTAGAGACTCAGCTGAGTCCCTCTTTTGGGAATCAGATGCGGATTTGTCGTTCAAGGTCTACTCCTATTCACTTGTTCTACTAGATCTAGATCTATTTAGATTACTAGATGTATAACTATATGGAGGATTCATATTCCAATTCTATTGCATTATGATTATTGTATCAAACCATCTTATAGCAATGTAGGCCATATGCCATATTATGCTCCTTGTTTGTTTTGAGGTGTGCTTTTTTGGGGGGGGACTTGTGCTGGCCTTTTTACATGAGGGCCATTGCAGGTTCTTTTTTGGGGTAGGCCGAGGGGTAGGGTTTGGGTTAGGGTTAGGTCTCTTCTTTATTGTTTTTGTTGGGGTGGTCGCTCGTTACTCTAAAGTCCTTCCTTTTATGACACCCATAATTTTTTTTTAAATTTTAAGTTATTGGGGGGGGGGGGGGGGGGTGCAAAAATTTTCAGACGATCTGGTTGAGGCTCACATGCAGGTCTATTATATGGCCTTTTTGCATTGCAAGTGCTGTAAAATTCTTACTAAAACTAATACTTCAACAAGGATGCATGTTGCTCTGAAGGAGATCTAATGGTCTGGTTAGGTCTGAGTAGATGATTTAAGGACTGGTTTCCAATGCCTACAGACAGTTTGCTACAACTTTGAGTATCCTTGTGGTGCAATTCTATTTTATGTCAAGCTCAACTGCTCAGTGTAAGTCTCCGCCATATGGACAATCCCATGGTATCTGACGGGAGGTTTGGATAAAACTGTAATTCAATAACAGTTAATTTATTTCAACGTTTAAATTATTAGAACTTTTAAAAACATATTAAGAATATTAAATGCAGTTTTTAAACAAATTAATGTACTTAATGCAAATTATGTGAAGTGTTTGGTTTTGGTAACTGGCCAGACAGAAAAAATACTTCCGTTTTTGGTAATGATATGCAGCATTAACTCACTTGCGACTGGGCCCTTTCACCAGTCACAAGCGTTGAAGACTGGCGTTTTTGGGGGTATTTCAATAAATCACCACAACTCTCAGAATTACCCTATTGTAATTATTTTTTGACACAGTAAAGTAACATTCAAGCTTAATCTAATACAAAAATCTTTAATTTGTATGATTTTTACAAAATTGGCATGAATTTGATTTTCCGAAAAATTTCCAGAGACGTGACAAGTAGAACGAAATTCACTACAACAACAAAAATAAAAGTTCAAAGTGTTCTGGTTTGATTTGTATACGTGTGCGAGTGTTTGGTGAAAATATAAAAGCTTGTCTGTGCATTGATTCAGACCCATACACTGAATTACATGAGACAGATGTACGGCACGACGTGATTTCGTTGCGCGAAAAACAACACCGGTACTAGTGCTAGATCTAGCCCTAGAACTACGACTCGGGCCGTGTTCGGGTACATATCCAAGATCCTAACTATTAGACACATCATATTCTGAGACACTAGAACTAGTAAAACGTACAGAAATATAGAAAACGTCGAAATTACGTGATTCTTGTTCATGCGACTTCTTCGACCGTTACTACGACGCGACTGTCAGATTACTATCAGCTGTATAGAAAAAAACAAAGCGCGAGTTCCGGTCTGTTCAACCCAAGGAGATTAAAAGTAATGGAGGATGCTCTGTCGGCGGCACCGCACGCCTGATAGGAGCCCTCACTCGCGGCAGAACTGTGGTCTACCTGCGCTGCGCGAATCCCCGACTTACGCACTGAAATCTAGATAAGACAGAAGGTTTTATTCCGAGGTCCTTGAGATTAGGCAAGTCAATTAGTAAAAATGCCTTGCATATGTGTTGTATTTAAGTGTAAGAACCGATATGATGCTGCAGTGGACCGAAGTTTTCACAGTTAAGTTGTTTTCCTTTTAAAAAATTTGAATGAAAGTGTTTTTATGCCCCCAGCAACACAATTTAGATCATTAATATTCCTAAGAGGATGGGTCCGGCGCTACCTGCCAAGGCCAACCCAGGCTGAAAGGGATACAACACCCCAGCAGAAAGACCGAGATACTCAATTTTTTAAAAGTATTCTTATTCTTATATATATATACACATATTATACATTTATATTGTTTTCCATTGTGTGTGCAAATTAGATGCTACTGTTGTCTAAATGTAAATATGTGGATATGTGGAGGCTCCATTAGAATATGAAATCAATGCTCAACAACAATAATGATAAATATTTTCTATGTTAAAGAAACACCGAACCATATCAGATGAGGGGAGAGGGTAGGGTGGGGGTGGATAAGAGTTTGAGTCTTGTTAGATAGAACTATACTCGTTTTAATTCTATTGTTGTAGTCTTCACCTAAGATCCCACAATCAATCATTCCGGTTCACTTAAGATTCTGCTGTTAAAAAATAAACCAAACAAAGCAACATCAAATTTAATACACAAGAGTCATCACTGAGTTAAATTATTTCTTCCCCCCCCCCGGAGTGTAATAAGGGACTAAAAACGCTGCTCTCCATATCATACGTTACTGAACAAAACAAAAAAAAAGAAAACCTTCAAAGGTCATCCACGCTCATGCATGCGATCACGCCTCAAAAGTTGCTGTTATCTCTTTTTTTTAAAGATTTGAAATCATTGTGCGCTCTACTTTGTGAAAACCAGGAAACAAAATTATTGTAATCAATAATATTATTATTTATAGACCAAGACATACTGGTAGCAATCAAATAAAGCTGGCATCGACCCTCTGTTGTGTTCGCTATTCCTTACACATAAAGTTAGTTATGGCACACGCCTAGAATCATGCAATCATAATATCTTAAATTCAGTTTTAAAGTATATTTTTATCCATTTCTAATAATTAAATATGTTGGCATCTTGAAAGATTATCTTTATACTTTGGTATGTTTGATAATTTTATGTTACTTGGACAAGTTTTCTTCTTATTTTACACATCTTTCTGATTTTTAAACTAGATTATAACATAAAACTCTTTAAGAATTGAATAGTCCGTATCACACACAGAATCTTTTTTTTTCTCTCTGTCATAATCCGTCAGCCCGCCAGTTGATCACAATCTCTCTCTCTCTCTCTCTCTCTCTCTCTCTCTCTCTCTCTCTCTCTCTCTCTCTCTCTCTCTCTCTCTCTCTTTCTCTCTCTCTCTCTTTCTCTCCCTCTTTCTCTCTCTCTCTCTCTTTCTCTCGCCCCTCCTCTTTCATCCCTGCTCCATCCCCTCTTCCTTGCGTGCATTCCCCCACCCCGCCCACCCCCATAACGTGGCCCAGCCCGATAAGATTCTATAAAAAGAACCGCCACAGTTCGAGATTTAGCCCACACTCGGCGGCCATATTTGACCCCCACCGCGGCGTACTGCTCGTGGCGCCGCGAAGAGAGAGAGGAGGCTCCATTAGTTCTAAACTCCTTGGTTCAACCCCAGTTGGGGTCACTGTCCTTCACCTTCAATAACTTAAAAACTACGGGTCCCAGAGATACGAAACGAAGTCTAAGTAGCTCAGGCTTGGCCAAACAAGGGTAAGAGGCGGGTCTCGCGATCCGTGCGTGATTTGTAGAGCGAAAAAAAATTCCAAAGTTGGTCACGCAGGGCTTGTGAGACCCGTCGCGAGCGTCGCGGCGGGGGTCACGCAACTGTTGTGTGAGCCGTCTGAAGTGAGTTAAAAATTTGTGAATTTTAACATCTTAACATTTTAACCCATCGCACCCGAGCTATGACTATATCCGTGGCTGCCGTGCGCTTCCGTCCACCGAGCTACGAGAATAGTCGTATCCAAATACCAGTCCTCAAAATCGAGTCCGAACCACTTATCCAGGTTTCTGTTGAAAATAACAGGTCACTTGTAGCTTGTAAAAATTTTTGACAGCTTGTTTTCCACTGTTTTTAGATTAAAACTGTTTGGTTTTAGAGGACTCCATTGTATTTTATCCAAGGCCCTTTTTAAAAAAAAAGTAAGACTGGATTTGAGGGAGTATGTTTTGCCCCCTACTGTAGGTAGATGGCATTGGTTTTATTTTTCAAAAGTTGAGAAGACAATAAGAGTTCTTTTCTTCCCTGAAGGTACCGGACCGGAATTCAACTTCTTTTCCTGGGAGTATGTCTTTTAGCACCCAAGAATTGTGGGATTGGGTCTTATATTTGTGACTATTTTCATGGTTTTTCTGATATAAAGGCTACCGAATTTTGACATCTATAAAAATTTGTTGACATGAACTAATATGTGAATTTTGAAATGTTTTTGATTTCCTCTGATGTTCAGAGGAAAGCGTCTGGCTTTTTGCACTTGCTCAGTACTGGTATCATGTTTGAAATTTGAACTCTTACTCTCAGAGTTTACACCCTAACTTGTCATAATACTAGACTGATGCTGTGATCAGTTTTCAAGAAACTTAGTGTAGTTAAAATAATAGACCAGAGTATTGGCCTCATGGGTCAGAGTGCACCCTGAACACATGACTTGGCATTCATTAGCATAGATCTAGTAAACAATCAAAGGGAGTTCAAGTGAAAATAATGTTTTTAGTAGATGTACTTTAAAAAATTAACAGTTTTCAGCAAATTGACTGCTTAGTGAAAGACTCTGCCATTCATGATTTTGAAGAGTGATGTATGACAAAATCTTACACTGAGCAGTCGAAATGTAGCCTGCTGAACTTTCTGTTTGCTTTGATTTTTTAAAAATATATCTTTCCCATTTATCAGGATTGCATTAACACTTCCTCACTGGCTGAAGAAAGCTGAAATATGAGGGTTTGTTGCACATGTTTGGCTTCTTTCTTTACCCACAAAAAGACTCTTGCTTGTGAATGGACCATGCTGGAGGCATACTTTCCACTAGCGTTGGAAGTCCTTGTGAATGCTTTTGTGGTTGTGGGCTGCTCTCTGATAATTAATGTAATTTATGTAATTTGAATCTCCCAATTTTACTGCTTATAAAATTGGAAAATAGTTTAAATAAACAATTGGTTCCCTGGGGACTTCTGCTGTTACGTTTTGTTAAGTCGTAAGATGAATATTTAAGAACTATTCAGAAGTAGGTATCAGTTCGGGCTACTTTGAACCTGCCTGTCAGAGCTAATTTGAGAAGAGAGGGACATAAGGCTACATCCTAGCATAGAGACAAAGATACTCTAATAAAAATTTGCTCCATTGGCCTAGATTCAAACTTTTGCTCTCTGCGTGAAAGATGAAGTGGCTAATACTATTGCACTACAGATGATACTACAACTGTTGTAGCCTATATATATATATCCTGCTTTTAATTTGTGTTTGTTATGTCTTTCAATGTCTACTCAAGTATTGACATTTAGAAGCATGAGTAATTAGTTCTACAGCTCTTCTTCCATCTTTTTTTTTGTTGTTGTTTTGTTTCCGTTCTCTGGTGCCCTTGAAAAAACATTTTAGAAACATAACTATTAAAGCAAATGATTTCAAAATTGGTTAGTATATTGGCATTGACACATTTAATATATGTGTACCAAATTTCATGAAACTAGCTTTATTAAAAGATTCCTATTGCTATGGAGGCATTTGTCTTAACTTTGATTGCGAATATCTCAGTATTTTGCCTCGGACAGCAGTGCAGCAGTCCAATACTGAACCGTGCTTCATTTCGTTAAATATTATCGTATTAATTTAATATTGGTGTCATATGAAGGGGAATAATGTCTTCTTTGCATCTATACCAAAACCCCAAATTATGAAATATGTACCTAGTGGACCAAACTGTCCGGAGTCATCACATATATTATTTAAAGAAATACTTTTGTTTCCATAGTTCTAATTCAATCATTAATTTTCAAATGTGTTGGAATACAAGCATGTAGTCTCCTTGTTGGTCTTTTTGGTTAATAATGTTCAGTGTAAATGAATAGTCTGTCTTCTGATGATAAGGTTTAACTTTAGTGTGAACTTATAATGTGTAGATTGCTGATGCCGTGGTTAATATGGTGTGTTCGGGGAAATGATAGACTGCAGTCGTTTGCTGTTCTTTATAACTTTTAAGGTTGAAGAGCAGCCTGACATATTAAGCTAACGTAGAATTGCCAAGGCCGTGTAGAAAAATTATATTTTTAATATCACATAAACTAGTCAACAAAAGTTAAGGAACGCACTGTAAAAACAGTGATATATTTGCATGCATTCTTTCGAGGTTTTAATTTTACAAGTAAAACTAGATATTGGTGAAATATTACTCTATGACTAATGGGCTTGTACACCCCAGGGTTTGAAATGCACTTGACTCCTGTGCGCTGAGCTGGGGAGGGGGCAAAAAGGTCCAATGTTTTCCAATTGTCGATTTTTTATTCTCTCGCTCCAACCATCAGGAAAAATGATGAAAGCTTAAAAATCATGTGCAAGATTCATGTCTCGTGAGTGACTTGCACTCACTCATTTGCACTGTGGATACACCATTCTGATGCTGTAGGGCTAAGCATAAACATGCCTCCTCAACAGAAATTGTCTAATGTAAACAGAGGACGAGCCAGTGCTTGGGTACAAGATGATGTTTCACTCTGACAAGTTGCTACACGTCTTCGAGTGTCCGTTTCTGTCATTCCACGGCTGATTCAGCGTGTTAACGCCACTGGTAGTGCCCAAGAGCGACCCAGATCAGGTCGACCAAGAGCCACTAATGCAAGGGAAGACCGATTCATTCATAGACGGGCTCTGCAGTCGAGATGCGCTCCTGCAAATCGCATCCAGACACGGCTGAAAGCGGCAACTCGTGTTAACATTAGTTGTCAGACCGTACGAAGACGTCTTCATGAGTTTGGACTTAATGCACGTCGAGCAGCAGTCCGTCAGCGTCTCACCCCAGCACACAAGGCTACTTGTCTTGCCTTTTGCCGACGCCTTGTTAGATGGACACGTCCACAGTGGGTAAACGTTCTCTTCAACGACGAGTCCCAGTTCTCTTTGCATCACAATGACGGTCGTATAAAGGTTTGGAGGCGACCCGGAGAGCCGCTCCTTGATGCAGCCGTCAGAGAAGTGGTGCCTTTTGGTGGTGGTTCCGTGATGGTATGGGGTGCTTTCAGTCTGAACCACAGAACACCTCTGTACCATGTGCAAGGGAATCTCACGGCAATACGTTACCGAGATGAGATACTCTGTCCATTAGCACTACCTACTCTGCAGCAGATGGAGCCACACGCGGTGTACCAGGATGACAACGCCCGACCTCATAGAGCGTTGCTTGTCCAAAACTTCATGCAGCAGACTGGCATCAACCGAATGGACTGGCCGGCCTGCAGTCCGGACTTCAATCCCATAGAAAACCTCTGGGTTGTGCCAGCAACGCCGAGTAAGAGACAACCATCCCCCTCCAGGAGACAAGCAGCAACTGTTTCAGATGCTGCAGGCAGAGTGGCAGGGGATGCCTCAGAGAGTATTCACCAACCTCATGAGCTCGATGAGGAGCTGGTGTACTGAGTGCCCGGACAATCGTGGTGGCCATACTCGTTATTGAAATCATCTGAACTGTTTTGTTTTTGTTGTAGTCAAATGTTAAAATAACTTCGAAGCCACTTGACAATTTTGTGATTTAGGATTTAAACCCCTACCAAACTCAATGAACTTTTCGAGCAAGTTAAAATTGAATTATTTAATTTTCTTTTTTGTTATTTGTTATACACATGTTGATTAACATTGCGTGTTGAAGTTTGCTTTCGAAGTTATACACTTTTTCCCAAATGTTCCTTAATTTTTGTTGCCTAGTTTATAACACAATATTAACTGTTATTTTAAAAAAAGAAGACAACTGGGTCACCTTTGGATGATGTATTTCAACAAAACGTGTAACAAATAGAATTCAACTAAGTGGGCGTATACTTTGTCAGTACCCCCCAAAAAATCAATACGACTTGTTCGAGAAGTTATATTATAAGTGTGAAAATTTCAACCAGAAACACAATTTGCAATTACTTAAGAAATCAACCAAAATGTATATTTCGACTGTTCAGTGCAAAACTCCCATCATACGTCACTTTTTTTTAAATTGCGTAATTGCCGTCTTACACTACACTAAGTAGTCAATATGTGCATTGAAGAACATAATTTTATATAAAACTGACATTGCCAAATACATTCAGGAAAGGTGGTGGCTATTTGAATTGTATGCTTCAGGTATTTAACATTCTCTCCTCACAAGCTTGAATACACCACTGGTCAATTTGAATAACCCTGTGGTATGTTTATATGTTGATTCTTGAGGCCTCCTGTTTAACATTATTGAGTTTTAACTTAACTGTTCACTGTGGTTTGTTTCCGTAGACTTAGACTGTCAAAAAACCTCAAATTAAATATTGAAGGGGGCTCAAGTCAGGGAATTCTTAAAGGTTACCTTTTCCAGTATCTCTTATTTCATGAGGTATTTTGGAATAGTCGTCGCCATCTATGGTCAATCTAATGGTTATGCTTTTGTCCACAAAGCACAAAGGTAGGAGTTTTACTTGCTAGTGGAAAGGTTTATCCTATGAAGTATCTTTGTGTTTCTGTTATTTATGTCGCGTATCCCTCTTTTTCTGCTATTTTATCAAGTTTTTCTCTTTTTCTGCTATTTTGTCAAGTATGTTTGCTTTTCTAATTGGTATCTGTGGTGTAGCACGCAGGAGACTCAAGTTTGATTCCTGAGTGGGGGAAATTTTTATTGAGTATTACAGTCTTTCTGCCGGGATGTTGTATTTCTCTCAGCCAAGATTGGCCCTGACAGGTAGGGTCAAAGCCCGCCTCCTAAATGACCCAAATTGTGTTTTTAAGAACATAAAACATCTACATTTTTTTTAAAATTGTCTTTCTGCTGAGATACCGTATCCCACAAAGCATGCGTGGACCCTGACAGGCAGGGTAGAAGAAGCTAGCCTCCTGAAGTACGGTGCATGCACTGGGATTGTGGTGATGGTTGTGTAAAACATGTGATTGTTCTTTACAATAGTAAATTCTCATTGCAGAGGATTTCTGAAGTTGGAATACACTATTGCTCGAGACATACACACCAATACATAGCTGTGATTATTGTATTTAGTTATGTTTTTTTGTTTTTTGTTTTTTCTGATGTTTTCTTAGAAGTTAAATTTTCACGGTTCTTTTTGTTGTTGTTGTTGTTTTGGTTGTTTGTTGTTGTTTTTTTTTGTTTGGGGGGAGGGGGGGTTAGGATTAGTTTGCATTTGATATCGTTTGTTTTTTTCCATTTCAGTCTAGAATGGTGGTGGCTAGTTTTATGGGTTTTTGTTCCTCAATTTTGTTTGCTTTGATGAAAAAGGCTGTCTTCTTAAGTCAGTTTGTTCAATCCCCATTTCATGTTTGTTTTGTCCTTTACATTTAGTAAATTTTTCTATCAGGTACAGTGTTTTATCCCTTTGAAAAGATAAGGCTGAAAATAGCGCCTAAATAGCTGGGTATTAATGGTTATTTGAAAAAAACATCCAGATGGGCAAATTTCATGTAACTCAGTGTGCTTGATCTGAAACGACGCTCTAATCATTGGTAAACCAAATTAAACTGTCAACAGAAGTAGATCTATATGTAATAAGTAAATAGGACAACACACACACACACACACACACACACACACACACACACACACACACACACACACACACAAATGCAGTGTGTTCTCGTTCTCATGCGCACACCATATTTTGAGCCAAGAATACCCCCCCGGGCGGTGCCACTGACTGAAGTGTCCAAAGGGGGGACATTTCTTGTTCATGCACAGTAGAATTGTAAATGGGCTGATTCATCAATGTCACGCTCATAACTGTGCCTGATCTACAACAGGGAACTGCTGCTTTTTCTTTCCTAATCCTTACTATTGTCATTTTTTCCTCTACTTCTTTTGTATGTTTGTCACACTCTTGTGACCCACTATTTCCAGGGTGCCTTGATAGTTGAATCAGACTTTGTGCTGTTGAAGCTAGAGAGGTGAGCAGATTATGTCTGATTCCCTGTAAATAAGGACTTCTCTGTTGACATCCACTCCTTGGCGCTCATATGACCTTATGCAGTTGCGAGCACCGTAATACCTCTACTAAAACTAGAGCCAAGAATAGCAGACACGATTAATCTTCACCCCCTCCCCTCCTTGCTTGACTAAATTTTAAAAAGCAGTCACACGTACACTATATCTAACATGTACACTGGTCCCTTTAATTACCCAGAGCATTTCAGTCCCCTTTTTAAGGAGTGAGCACTTAACACAACAGACACTCTAAAGGACACTGTTAGCTTTGGTTATTCCCTCGTATTACAAGTTTCTTTTCACTAGATCTAGACTCCCACTCGCTAAAGAAGAATGTAAGTAACTTTCGAGGGAGGTTTTCTGTCCTTCGCTTTTTGCTGGCTTCTTACTCATAGTCATGCTCTGTAAAATTATTCCCTATGATTATAACCAGTTGCTGCTATGGTGGCGGCAGCAACCGCTGCAGTAGCTAAGGGGTCTATAGATTATATATGAACATGTTTGGGCGTGTGTTTGTTTATAATATATATATGTGTGTGTGTTTGAAGTACAGGGTGATGAAAAAAAAAAAACTGCACCGGGTACAACTGTTTTTGTTAATATTTTCCTTCACACTGAAGTTTTGCGTTTCAAATGTGTACACATTTGGATGTCAAAAGGAATTTGTCTGATATTCATTTTATATAAATTCACAGAATAGTTTTGCTCTACGTAGTGCGTAAAAAAAACCCATCCCATTTTCATCTATGTCCCCATTTTTGTAGCATGAAGCACTTGTTCACATGAAGCCTACCACTAAAAATCCTAACGATTGCACCATGTTGCAAACTACAGTAGTCTAACAGGCCAACAGAAGTTTGTGCATAGTTTTTCTCAAGTTTCCTTTGCCTGCTGAGATCATGGGATAAGAAAGAGCAGAGAGTTTTTTGTATTGCACATTTCTTCACCACCAACTCATTTCTTAAGTTTCGCACAAGGTACAGAAATAATGTTAAAGTGCCCTGAAGGCCTTCTTTGATGTCAAGAGTGAAAATGGTTCATCTGTTGGGACCTGTAGAGAATCAGAAACTAAAAATTCCCGGACAAAACGACCACTTCAGGTCAAACACACACTGTTCGCACCCCTACGTCACCAGGGTGCAGAATTCAGTAGATGAGCCCCATGAGACCTCTCTCTCTCTCTCTCTCTCTCTCTCTCTCTCTCTCTCTCTCTCTCTCTCTCTCTCTCTCTCTCTCTCTCTCCCTCTCCCTCTCCCTCTCCCTCTCCCTCTCCCTCCGGCGCGATGCCGAAAGCACGCAGGAACTCAACACTTGCTCGGGGGTCCTTGAAAAGAGCTGAGCGTGGGTCACTGAAATGTCACAGCAGACGTGTTCTGGCACGATAGTTGGCGGTACATTTCAGGAACACATGGTCCATAGTCTCATCCTCCTCCTTCCAGGCTCGACAGGATGGATCTAGGTAGTCCGCTGGCACAATTTTGTGGGGATATGACATTTGGGAGAGAAGCCTGCGGTCCTGTCGTCTGAGCGAGGCCTCAAGCTGGTAAGATGGCGGCTGGGCAAACAGCAGTTTGGGTTTTGCTTCTCTTTTCCACTTTGCGCGGGTCGACCGGTGGATGACGGCTTTAGCTGTTGAGAAATTGATTGGGTCTGGGTAAGCGCTGCTTCTTCTTTAGCGATGCTGTCAACTTCCTCATTCCCAGTTAGTCCAGCGTGGCCTGGAATCCACTTTAAGTGGACGGAACATTCGGAGCGTTGACAGAGGGTGTGCAGACGCTGCCAGACCGAGCACGCCACCTTTTCCGATTGGTTGGCAGGGCCGTATGAGAGGTGCATGACTGCTGACCTGGAATCAGTGTATACATGAATGCGTACACTGTTCGAGAGACTGCCTGCTGTATGTAGCGAATCAAGCATGCCCAGCGCTGTGTCGAGAGCTACAAGTTCGACCCTGTACCTGGAACAATACCAGCCTGCGGGTATACGGTGGTCAAGTTCGGTATAATCGGTCTTGATCAGTATTCCGCTGCCTTCATACTCGGTACCGTGCGTAGCTGAATTGTCAATCCAGAAGGAAAAAAGGGAAGAAACGAACCAATCATTTCATGACTTTCTTGACAAGATCTTTAAATTGGTGCATTTTGCAAATTTATAGGTGGTTTTTATAAAAGCCATTTCCGTTTTCAAAGATAAATTTCTTCTTTGTGAAATTTGTGTCAAACATATTCCTTTTGAATAATTTATTTTTATGTGTAGGAAGTGTCTATATTCTCTAATGTTCAGTGCTTCCAATTTTCCGCCAATTTTTAGTTTTCTCCAGACCATATCTGCCGATCCGATGCCCGCCGCCTCATTGATACCACCACCCCCCCATGTTTCCGACTTTCTCCACTTTGTTTGTTGCAAAAAAACTACATTTTGATCTATGTTACGTTGCTTTTCCTGAAACAGTGCTGTAAATATATTAAGCTTAATCTACCCTTCGCAGTTAGAAGTTCTAATGGACGAGTGGACAGCGTGTCTGCGTTTGAAGTCATACAATTGTTTTATGAGCATGGGAACGAATCCCGGTCCCGGAAGGGGCTTTTTTTTTTTCCCTTTTTTTTCCCTTCTACTCCTCCCCCCCCCCCCCCCCCCCCCCATCTGACAAACGGCTTTTTACCATAATTATAATTTACTAGCTGGGCCCCCTTTCGATAAAAGGGATGATCGGTGCATTAACATCAACTGAAAGTCATTGGCCTACTATATTTACACTTTACTGAAATGGAGCAATAAATCTTGAGAGATGCAAAAAATTAGAAGGTCTAGATCTAGATCTATACTCTCAAAACAAAATGCGCCTCGCGAAACATCACGTCCGCACCGGATTTTCTAAAATCACAGAGACAGAAGCGTCGGCCTTCAAAAGCGATCGGCGAAATAAAGAAATTTAGTTTTTTGCAGCAAAACTGTCTCAAAACTGAAAAGACGAAGGGCGCCATGATCTGGAGAATATTTTAAAGAATTTTTGGGCGAAAACCGCATGTCGATCGATGCAGCCATTAAAAAGCCTTTTGAATAGCAAAATTCGGCCACCACAAATAGATAATAGATTGCTTTGTAGTTTTTTTTATAGTGATGAAGCATGCAAATTCTGGTTTTGTCCCCAAGAGGAGCTTTTACCTACAAAGTATACTTTTTCTTTTACCAATTTAGGCCTGGTTAAAGTTCAATTTTAGGATCAGAGAGGCCGAATGTTAGCTCTTCAATTGCAAATTTTCTTCAGTTTCCAGGGGGCTCCTGCGGTCCGCAGACCCCTGTCAATTGTTCCTCCTGCCAATTTTTATTCACCATGGTTGGGGATCTGGGGGCAAATTGTTGGTCAGTCGGGAAGAGGAGATGAGAAGAATTAAAAACTTTCCGGGACCGGGACCGGGATTCGATGCCATGCTTGGAAGCAATGAACATTAGAGAACGTAGACAACTTGTATATGTTCTCTAACGTTGGAGAACATAGACACTACAACATTCTAGTACAAATTTTGTGCGAGATATTTAGAAAAAAGGTTGTAGTTTGTTTTGTTTTTAATCACCCTGTACTTCATGTGATATTTAATCGGAAAAGAAAGATTTACTTATAATTTAAATTTAACGGATGCAATATAAGGTAGGCCTATAGCGATATAATGTTTAAAATATGGGAAATACATTGCTATTTAAATGTATGATTAATTAGATTGCTTGACTCATAAACCCACCTGTTGTTCCTTTAAAGTCCCTCCCTCTCTCCAGTAAAGTGTTTTTTTTCCCTCCCCCGTTTTTGTTTTTAACTTTTCGCAGTCCCTTTGCTTATTTCATCAGAGCTTCAAATGTGGTATGGCTTTTTGTGTCTTGACAGACAAGCTTTGTCAGTGATACAGCCTTGACTGGGCGAGAGACATGGAGGAAGTATGAGGGACGTTCACAATAAGTCCTTTATACCCTGACTATAAAGTAATTGTAGTATAGCAATGAAAGTTGGAGAATGAGTTCTCTGTCTTATTGGGATGCTGCATGGGAAGTTTTCTGAAAGTCTGATGCGTGATGTAAACTTGAAGCTTTTTTTAGTGAATGCAGTTCTTGAATACCAAAGGATTTTCAATGGAAACAATCATGTCAGCAGTAGGATCCTTGAATATCTCTCTGTGATCAAATTCCTGTGTTTGCAAGAAAAATCACTAGCGAAAATTACCGTCACGAAATAAAAGATCAGTGGTAGAATCTTGATCTTCCAAAGGTAAGCACCTTTCAAGTCGACAATCGTTGCTGCACCTATCGTCTGTCTCCACTCTCGCAATGTCTCGCCGCATACATCCATGAAGTCACCCCCTGTGTGACTACTTACATATTTATTGAGCTCTCTGTAGTCAAGGACAGGTCTTACCTTGTTCTTAGTAGGTTGAACGACAACCATAAGTGGAATTATGCCTATTTCTACTTTCTCTTTCCACGGTAAAAGCATTCCTTCCTCTATCCAACTTTGTATCTCTTTCCCAAACCCTTCCGTAGTCTCCAAATCCATCTGTTTACCATAACATCCGATTTTGTTCTTCAGGGGGGGAATCCCTTTTCCATTTCCACTCTACTGTCCATGTACAGCCATCAAAAACTGTCTTAAAATCACTGTTGTCAATAACCCCAACCTCTCTGTGTTCATAAACCGCTCTCTGTTCGCTTTACGTTCCTCCCGGTGTGGGGGATCAGATTCAGTGTCCATTTCCGCTGCCCCACACCATTTGACACCAAACTCAACTGTACCATGGTTGAGTGAAACTCCTCCAAGGCTAGTTATAGCATCCATTCCCAGCTCCACATCAATATCAGACAGAATAGAATCTGAGACAATTGCATTTACAGAGACCGAGACACCTCGCACATCAATGATTAGCTCTTTCTTCCCCTGACACTTCACTCGTGTACCATCAAAAGCTACCATATAGTTCTCGCCCGTGCAATTTCCAACTACCTGTGAACTGACCACTGTGACCATACAACCTGTATCTACCAATGCTTTGACCTTAGCTCCTTTCACACCAACTTGAATTATCGGTGAAGACTGCGCCCTCATTTTTAACGGGTAGCTGCCAGCACAGCAGCCACCAATAGCTAGTTTTCCTGTTTTTTTCTGACAGGCACCGTTTTTGCTCTGACTGCACCGACTGGCTATGTACCCAACTTCATTGCAGTGATAGCAAACAATGTCAGAATGATGACGACAAAACTTACCCATATGTGGTCCACCACATCGATAGCAAGAGCCTTTAAATGCCCTCACACGTTGACTGTGGTTTCCCATTTCGTTTGCCATGGCTCCGCCAGCCGCCGCAACATGGACCATTCCAGTCTTGCTTGCTGTAAGGATTCTAGCTCTTGCTATTACCTCTGACAGTTCAACTTGGAAGACCCGGCTCGTCTGTTGGAGCTCACACGATATCGGGTCAGGGAATCCATTTACAAAGGTTAACCTGACCAGCCTATCCAGTTCGCTGCCTGAAAATCCAGCCAACCCTCCCGATCTCCTTAGTTCGTTCGCGAATACATCAACATGCTCACCAGATCATTAGAAACTTACCCTCAGAAACACTTACACTCCTACTAAACATATACAACGACATGTGGCTGTCGCACTCCTTTCCGGAGTCTTGGCATCTCGCCACTGTCATTCCAATACCCAAACCAAACAAAGACCACACACACCCATCCAATTACAGACCAATAGCACTAACGAGCTGTCTCTGCTAACTCAATGAAAAAATGATCCACAGGCGACTCATGTGGTTTCTGGAGATGACGGGCTCGCTGAGCGGTCTCCAGTGCGGATTCAGGAAAACTCGATCCACTCTGGATCACCTGGTCCGCCTGGAGACCTTTATATGCGAGACGTTCGCTGAAGGAGGCCACATGATCGCCATCTTTTTTTACCTAGAAAAAGCCTTCGACACAACCTGAAAGTACGGCATTCTTCGAGACCTGCACGCACTCGGCATGCGGTCACCTCCTTGCCTTCTTTGGCAACTTCCTGAAGAACCGTTCCTTTCAGGTTTGTGTCGGATCCTCCCTTTCAGACCCCCACCAATAGGAGGAGGGGGAGCATCCTTTCTCCTCTCCTCTTCGAAATTAAAATAAATTCCTTAGTAAAAACCCTCCAAAACAGCATAGACAGCTCGTTATACATTGACGACTTTTTGATATGCTGCCGTTCAAAAAATCCTCTTTTGAGGTCTATGGAAAGGCAGCTGCAAATGCAGCTGCACGAACTCGAAAAGTGGGCAAACAATAAAGGTTTCAAGTTCTCCCCGTCAAAGACGGTTGCAGTACACTTCTGCCAAACAGGCAGACGTGTGCTGCAGCCGGATTTGACACTATACGCGGAAAGGATTCCCGTCCAGGACCAAGCTCGTTTCCTCTGCGTCATTTTCGACAAAAAACTCACATTCATTCCACACATCAAAGACCTTCGTGTGAGGTGCCAGAAAGCGCTAAACGCTTTGAAAATTCTATCGAATCCGGAGTGGGACGGGGACTCTAAACACCTTCTCCACTTGTACTTCTCCCTTGTCTGGTCCAGGCTTGACTGCGGCTGTCAAGTCTACGGATCGGCAAAACCACACATCTTAAAAATGCTAGACCCAATACAAAACCAAGGACTCCACCTCGCTCTGGGGGCTTTCCGCACTTCTCCGGTGGAGAGCCTCCAGGCCGAGGCCAACATACCACCACTCTCACTCGGGCGCACACAGCTCTCACTACAATACGCAATTAAACAGAGCTCAACACCGGAAAATCCAGCACACAGCTGCATTTTTAAAACAATACAAACCCTGAAACCATGAACAGATTCCAAAACAACGAAAAACTCATCAAACCCTTCGGCCTCAGAATCCTTGAGGACCTCAAAACTTACACTTTTCCAAACAAGACATCCAACAATTTCTTTTCCCCGACCTCCCTCCATGGCACCTCACCAAGGCAAAAGTAGACTTACTGCAGCTGACCTCACATAACAGAGAAAGCACAAACACCAAAACTTTTAAAGCAGAATTTTAAAAAATAATAGATAAATACCCCGGTGCAGAGCTCATCTTCACGGATGGCTCCAAAAAAGACAATGAAGTGGGCGCCGCAGCCCTATCTTCCAACAGTACACACCAGAGGAGACTCCACCCTGAAGCCTCCATTTTCTCTGCGGAGGCCACTGCCATTGACATGGCACTGGACTCCGTAGAAAACTCTCCTAACAAATCTTTCCATATCCTTTCTGACTCTCTGTCTTGCATCACCTCACTCACAAACTACACACTTCTACATCCAAAAATAGTTAGGCTACAACAGAAAATTCATACACTATCCGAAACAGGAAAAAACTTGTTCGCATGGATACCTAGCCATGTGGGCATCCGAGGAAACGAGCAGGTAGATGACCTGGCGAAGAAAGCCTCATCCCTTCTGCTGGAATCAACGACAAACACTCTCCCTCATACTGACTTTAGAAATAAAGTCAAAAAGTACACCTCCAGTCTGTGGGAGAGCCACTGGGAAAAACAGAAAAACAATAAACTATATGTTATAAAACCCAAACTAGAACAGCGAAATCCTTCGGACCTCTCCAGAAGAGATGAAGTCATTTTTACTCGATTGCGCATGGGACACACGGCCCCGACCCACAAATACCTCCTACAGGGAGATGAGAGGCCGTTCTGTGTCGCTGTCGGATGCGACACAGATTTTACCATTAGACATATCTTAACCGAATATCTAGACTTTGGAGAGGTGCGAAGGAAATATTAAAAATACAAGAAATTGCAAGACATTTTTTCCGTCGCTGGTCCTAGCAAAATTTTGAATGTTATGAAGGCCATTGGCCTTTATGGCAAATTGTAAAGTAAAATTGTACTATTTAAAGTTTTTATCTTAACTAGAAAAATTGTTTTAGACTGAAAATATATGTATATTTATTTACACTGATTTTTAAACATTTTAAGATTTAACTACTGACCCGAGCCAGCCGTACAGCGAACTGTTGTGAACAAGACCAACTTGTGTTTCACGCGCTCATATGACCGTATGCAGTTGCGAACGCCGTAAAACCCTATACTACAACAAAAACATGCTCACCTGTCCACCTCCTCTGTGTCGACTTACTGAACGCAACAAATGAGCTGTCTGTGAATGCCTCTAGAAGATGCTTCTTAATTGTCTGATATTGTAATCTTTCGAAATCACTAAGCTGTAAGTACAATGCCAATGCATTACCCTCCAGGAACAGCGGTACAAATTTCACAGTCTACTTCTTTAGATGTCTGCACATGTTCATTTCATGCACAGTTACTGCACCTAAAGCAGATCAAGCCCACTCGTTAAACTGAACTCGGCACCCTCTTGGCACCTCATGGATCTAGTTATGAAGTTATTCGATACTGAAACATCTAGAAAGAAAAAGCAACTATCATTCATGGATGCATCAGCCTTATCACAACTTGTAATTCATGTACCAGCCCTCAAAGGTGCATTACTTGTAGGTTGGTCAACATTATCGGAAATAGGTATACTAGTTGACCTCACTTCTTTCTGTGATCTTTCCCTGAAATTTACGCTTTCCACCCTTCCTAACTCTTTTTTTTTATCCCCCATAATGTGGAAAAATGGAATAGTAGTAACAGAAAATCTCTAGAATCTGAATGGCTGAAAAGTGCTCAAAACGAATCACAACAATTAGAAGTAACCAATTTATAAAATGGTTTTAGGGACTGAGGGACTGCAATTTCCAGAGTTGCTGCAGCTGGTACTCACTTTTTTCTTTTCCTAACCCTATTTTACTATCGTGTCCATACGACGTGGGGAACTCTGTGCCAGCACTTTCCAGAGGAAATTTACTCGTTAATTCTGTTGGGTACGCTTCGCATAGCAGTCTGTCAAAATGATTTTTTGAGAAATACTGAAAGTTTCAAAGAGATCTTCGCACTAGAGGTATTTTAAACTGAAAAATACAACCTTGGGGGTACAAAATGACCCCAGGGCGTAGGGATAGGGTTATGAGTTCTGGTTTTATTATAATAGTGTATTTTAGCTGTATGTTTTGCTTTAGAAGGAGAAAATTGGCTGTAACCAGGGGTAAACAAATGGTTGTCAGGGAGAAGGAGGTGGAACCCAAGGTTCAAAATCCTTTAATATATAATGAAAATTAGCAAGCATTTTATTATTCTCTGACTTCCATGTTGTCTAGAAATGGTTAGAGAATACATAGGGCATGAGATAAAAAATTCATTGGATTTTCAATGTTTTAAATGGTACCATAGGATCCTGCTGCCTTAAGGGAACTGGGATAGTAAGCGATGGGATATTAGGCGGAGACTACTGTATATCATTATTATTCTACTGGTTTTTCCCATCACCCGCCTGCTAAAGTTACCCTGTTTGCCTTGCTTCTATTCTATAGGCTACTTAGGCTACTTTCTTTGTTTTAAACTTTAAATTTAATGGAGAAACACTTTTAACTAAAATGTCAGATTGTTAAATTGTTATTGTTCTTAATGGTATTGATTTTAATTATCGTGGTATACATTTCAATAATCATGTACATGCATACATTCTCCTGCAGACACTATTCAAATAAAGTAAACAACATTAGTTCAAGTTTCGTGTTGTTGTTTTTTGCTCTGCTCAAAGAAGACAGAATAGTGTTATTAATTATTACTCATGTGTACAGTATAAACATGTAGCTAGTTATAAAAGTTATTATAATGTTCTGGTAATGTCAGTGCCATCAAAATTTGAGTGTGATCATGGTGTTACTGGTGTTATTTCCAAGTCATTTGTACTGATCAAGATATTTCTTAGTGTGTTTCGTTTTGGCTGACCTACGAATTAATTTTCTGCATGTCTTTTCTGGTAAGTTTGTGTACTGCACATAAAATACTGCCTGATTTGTCTAATTATCTTTCTTTTGTTTGGTATTCACCAATTTTTTTTTTAAAGTTGCATTATTGATTAATTTGTTTCAATAGCTTGTTGCTTTGTACTCATTTTCTATCATTGGTAGAGAAAAAGGATTGTTAAAAAATAGAGTAGAAAATGTTTCCAGTGGCTCTTGTGCTGACTGCTTTATACGGTTAGTGATGTATTTCATGAATCATGTTGCAGCATGTCATGACCATGTTTTGTTTTGCCTTTTTCATAATAATTATGTTATTTTTTTTCTCTTTGTTTTCTCCAATACCCAAAAACAGATTTCGGTTTAGAACGTTCAAGGGTGTCTTCACTGGTGCTGCATTATGTGATTGGCTGATACGGATTGGTTTAGCGGATGACCGTGATAGTGCTATTGCATATGGGCGACGCCTGATACTGGGCCGTGTGATCACACACATCAACAGTGAACAGCAGTTCCATGACGCGCCTTACTTTTACAAGTTTTTGGACACATTTGAGTATATGACTTGCTAACAGGGTTTTTTGTTGTTTTATTTTGTTTTTAAAGAAAATGGTATGTTTTGCCACTAATGGTTAGGGGAATCAATGTTGCAGGTCCTGATGAGGAGCATGGCTGAGTCTTTGCTTTTTATCAAAATTGTAAAAGGAAATCCTCTCAGCAACTTTTTTCATTTTCCTAAATTATGTTTTTCTGAGCCCCAGTCTTATTTTTTCTTGACACTGCGATCACAAACATCGATATTGATATATATTATATATATTTATATGTGAGGCATCGTGGTGAAATCAGGCACTCGTCAAAATAATTAAATCGAAGAAAATGGCATTTTTCTGTCCGTTTGGCAATTTTTTATCGAATTATTGCTTTTTTTGCTCTTTTGCTCAACACCCTTCATGCCCATCAAAGAACACATTTCTAAGTGGATTTTACTGAAAAACATTGATGAAAGGCGTAAATGATGTAAATTTTTAGTTCCCACATACTCTCAAGCAAAGGAAGCAACTCAACTTTGGTGGCCATTTTCTGGCTTATTTCTCCCCTGAAACCAGGAGACCCCCACCTCTTCCATTCGCCAATATCTTGACTTGTACCAAAGATAAACAGATATTTTTCCGTCAAAAGCAAGACAAATGGACATGCTTTAAGATGATACTTATAACTCCATATGCCCCCAAATTGATGAGTGCCTGATTCCACCGCGCTGTGACATATATATACCTCTGTTTTGCTTTATAGGCAGAATCAGAACTCTTTGCTGTCAGATTCCAATAAAAAGTAAAGTGAATTTTTGTAACTAATCATTTATTTCAATTTCATGCATCACTTCATGTAGCCCTAACCCATTTTGTGTTGTTGCTTAAGAGCAGTATATCCAGTAAAACTTTGTTTATCTTGTTGGGGTTTTTTTTGTTTCAACCTGCTGATGAAAATTAAATGACTGCTAGTTTCATGAAGTCTGTCTCAGCAAATTCTTGCAAACTTTGCCAATTATTTCTTTGATGCCACAAGGTACAATTTACATGGGAGTGGATTTGTGTGATGGAACAGCTTGTGATTTTAAGGATACAGATTTGCATTTTTTTATATGAATAGGTGTGGTCTTGTGTATTCTTTCTTCAGATTAGCTTGTATCATCACTGTGCAAAGTTAACATTTAATTTTTATTGTGGATACCCTTGTTTAAAATGATTTGCTCATAGGGTAGAGTTGGGTAACTTTGCCTCTTTGGGTTTGGTGTCTAGATATTGCTGATTAATCTGTTGTGTGCTGTCATACGTTCACAGGCAAGCTTGGGGGGAAGTCTTTCATGACCAGCCAGAAATCATTTTTGTGCAAGGAATGGCGCAATTTTTTAGTTGAATGGTTTGATTGTTTTTGGGTTCTGCTTGCAAGCATGGAAATTCACCACGCTGACGTGAAAATCAACACTTTTTTTGTTTTTGTTTAGTGGGTTTTTTTAATTGGTTTTGTGTTCTTCTTATTTTTTACAACTTCAGCTTTTAATTTTGATATATATATATATATATATAGAATAGGCCATTCTAAAGACTTTATTACGACTTCAACAATTGATTTTTTTTTAAAGGAACAGGCCACAAAAATAACGCACTCAAAAGAATTTCGTAAAACATTTAAATTGTATTTTTGGTCGCATTCTTCCTCTCTCTCCCTAACTGTCTTTCCTGATTTTCTTTTTCCTGCCTTCTCCTGTTCCACAACAGTCCTTTATTCGTCAAGAGTCTCCTTGCACGTAACGAGCCAGTGTTTGTGATTGCCCTTGATTTCCTGGTACTTGGGGCAAGAGGCGAAAGGCCTCTGTGGTGAAATCAAGTGCTTGTCAATTTTTGGGTATATTTTGAGTTGCTGGTATCATCTAAAAGCTTGTTCATTTATCTATCTTTTGATTTAAAAAATACCCATAAACATCTGGAACAGAAGTTGACATATTTTTAATTGAAGGAGGCAAGGGTCACCTGGTTTCAGATGTAAAATTAGCAAGAAAATGGCCGCCAAAGTTTGGTCACACACACACACACACAACTTTAAAATGTACTTGCCCTATCATCATGTTAAAGCCTTGCACTGCCCAGTCTTGCAGTATATTAAAGCTAAACAAATTCTTCCAACCCGGAGCCGGTCACCTCGATCTAGCACTAGGTAGCGTAAACACGGCCTCGTGGCCTTCCGAGCGACATGAAGCTATTAAGAGCACCTAGCACACCTCTGTGATTGGCCCAAAATAGATCTTAGATGATGTTTTCCCACCATATATTTTTGATGTCTTCCGAGGTTTCCCTCACGAGTTGACTAGATCCCCTAGATCTATCACCCTTCATTACATTTATTTGATTATTATCATTCATCGGAATGCAGGTGACAAAGTAACTAACAATAGAAATGCAGCGTCGTGATGTTATCAAAGATTGTCTAACTACTACCAAGATGTTTCAATTGCCCTATCTCGCGTCCGAACGAGACTTGGGCACTAGATCTACCTCATCTTAGCGCGTGACGGCCCGTGATACGAGTGTAAACAAACGTTCCAGCACTGAGTTGAAAGAGAGAGATTTTTTTGTCTGCGGGCAGAGAGAGAAAGAGAGGGGGGGGGGGAGAGAAAGAAAGATAATGAGAACGAGAAAGAGAGAGGGAAAGAGAGAGGGGGGGGGTTGTTATTAGAATTACTGATTCCTGCCGTCTTCTCTCCTCGTCGGTTGACAAACGGACCCGGTGCAATACAGTCATTATTGCACACATTAATGCCAGTCCCATGTATTATAATAGATCTAATCATTGCAGTCAGAGTCAAACTTTCTAGTAAGAAATGTGACCAGTAACAATCTGACAGACTATTAGATCTATATTAGCCTTTCCTAAGAGTGTGTCTTTCTGAGGTACTGTTCTCTTTGTAGATGTATTCAGGGAGAAAGAATGGAAGTCCAATCATATTTGGTGTCAATAGATCCAGTGAATGCCACTGTGACTGAGTGACTGAATCTTGCGCGATTGATGACGCGATTTAACGGAGCATGCACAGAAATCCCTACGGGTCAGAACTCGGAACATCCGCGGAAATCCCCATTAATTATATGCAATGTAGTAATAATAATAATAATCATTATAATTGCATTTATATAGGCAGTTCAGTGAAAAATTCAAAGTTGTTAGATTTTGATGAAAATAGGCTCAAAGGAAAGGTCCTGCCACACTGACCACAGTGCTTTTTTAATTTTGTCAATATCTGTATTGGTTGAGAAGTTATGGGATTTTTTCTACTTTATTTTTCGCTCAAATGTGGTCCTTTTTTTGCACTGCATTTTGTGACTAAAGGAGGACAAAAATTGACAAAAATATACATAACTTCGCAACCTGTAAAGATATCTTCCTGTTTTTTGCATCAAATCAAAGGTTATTATGTGTACTTTCATATGAAAGAAACAGAAACAGTTTTGTCTCTTAAATCTCTTTAACATGGTATGTAGATTAAGAGTGGGGTCAATTTTCATGTGTCCCAAAAAAGGATGACTTTGAAAATAAGCGATGATATTTCAACAAGGAATTGTCCGAAGAGCACGTGTCATGTATCATTTTGACCGTCTTATTCAACACATTTTAAAAAAAGAATATAAGAAGAGGATAACAAAATTTCAAACTGCACTAGAAAAGGAGAAAAGAACAAATTGAAGTAAAAATCAAGGACGAAAAAAATATTTGATTGAAAATCACTTAAGAGGCCTACTAGATCGTAGATGCTATTACAAGTAATTTTCATTGTGACCAGACAGTTGTGTGAACATAAAACTAGTAGTGATGAACAGTTTGAGGAAAAAGGGAAAGAATTTTCTAAAGATAAATCAACTACGAGTGCCGAAGACTAAATGATAATACAGAGACTTGGGCCTACGAAACTTGAGAAAAAGCTAGCATATAAAATCAAAGACTAAAACTAAGAATGTAAGACTTTAGTACGAGCTAACTGCACAATATACATGATACATAATACATAATATGTGCAACTGTAGGCCAAAAGAATCCAAAAAATGTTTAATTGTCTCTAGAAAATCTAGAATCTAGATCTATAATAAAAATAATCTTCTCAAAGTCAAAATCACTGTGCTCAGACCTTGGCAAAAGAAAACAAGTGTTAAACATAATATCTGTGAACAGATATACCATGGGTACGCTCCAATGATCTGTTCAGTAAAAATAGAAAATATTAAATAGAAAAAAAACACCAAACAACTAGGACTAGGATTACTAGGAAGGCGAAAAGTGCGATGCGGCAAAGACCCAGAACTAAAGGTGGGCAAAATCCGGATAACCAGATAATTCTCAATGAAACATCCGAATTCAGACTCTTTCCTGACCCGTTTGCCGAAGTGGGTGCACACATTAATGTTGAAGTGATGCTAACCCATTTGTCGAAGTGGTTCTGACCCATTTGCTGAAGCGGTTCATAACATTTGGCTTTGCCGAAGAGGTGCACTAACATGTTATCCGGATTATGCTAAAGCGACTGATTGCCCTGCTCCGGCACGGCCGATGCTGCCTATAGAAAAACAACTTTCGCTATCAATGACTTGTCAAGTGCTCTGGCTCTAGTCACCGTTAGACAGGGCTAAATACAGCCATTCTAGGCTTATTTTATAGATAAAGAATATTTCTAACTGCCAGAAAAGTTACAAAACTGCCTGGCAAGTGGGGAAAAAGATATCAAACGTTGAAATTTGGCTTGAATTTAAATAAAAAATATCTCTGACTCTACTAGTCGGATCTGCAAAAGGAAGACACCATTTTGTAGATGATTTAAAAGTCTCCAAAAACTTGTATCGGAAGTAGTGGTTTATTACTATTTAACTAAACAAATTCGCGATTTTCTGAGGTCACCAAATCGCCGACGCAATCCGCCACTCACAGTTTTCTACTGGCGGCGAGGAGCCGATTTTGCCGTGAGCCGATCTCGTTCACTGAACTGCCTAATTTATATAGCGCATATATATTTAGGCCCATAATATATACTGTCGAACCTGTGTAAGATGGCCACCCATTGTCAAGGAGAAGAGTGGCCTTATAAGACAGGTGGCCGTCTTAGGCAGGACTGATCAAGATGAAGAAAACAAAACATTATCTTCTTTTTTAGGTCCCAACCGAAGGTAGATGCCTTGTTGTTGTAGTTTTAGTTGCGGTTTTTTGTTGTTTTTTTGGTTTCTGATTTTGTGCAACAGTGACAATAAAGCGAAATGTGTCAGACGAGAAGACTGAATGCCATGTTAAAACAAACACATGGGTCGCCACCACTCGGAGAGTGAGCAACGCTTCTGTCGCAAGTTCATGTTGACGTCCATTGTTACTTTGTTACAGACTGAGTAAACAGTGACCATTCTTCTCACTTATGGTTTGTGTATGACTTCTGGGCAGGGCTTATGGGTTATGAGGGATTACACGCTTACCTCACCAGCAGCTAAAAATTTGTTACCTATTGGTCAACAGTGGGAGGGGCCAACACAACATTATTGGTTGGACAGGTGATTGGATTATGATGGTTTGCCCACAACGCCAGGGGCCAATGCATAATTTATGACAAAACGTAATATAGTCACTTGACTTAGGTAGCCGTCTAAGACAGGGGTTATTGTTTGGTATGATTGGGGTTGTGTGTTGAAATATGGTGGCCGCGTTGGACAGGTGACCGTTTTACATGGTGAAATTAAATATAGGAAAAAAAACGCAAGGCGAGAAATTGAAAGTGGCCATCTTATAGATGTGGCCGTCATGGCAGGTTTGACCGTATATCCACGCTATACAGCATGCTCTATGCTCTTTATAACTATTTATATGATTACCCACGGCAGACCCTAGGACACTAAGAAACGGTCTTGGCTTCCCATGAAGTATACAGTACAAACAGTGGATTTCACGTGTTCAAACCTTAGCAAACTGACAAGGTCTTTCACTGTCTAGCCGAATACCATTCCCACCTGGGGAAAATTTGTGTTGTAAAGTTCCTTTCCCAAGGACACAACATCGGGCCCTTAATGGGATTCAAACCCACGACCCACAAGGTTATGGTTGCAAGTGAGAGCCAAACCACTAGGCCATGGACGCAATGAATAATTACACTTTTAAAAAAATTAAACTAAAATGTTTTGATTTTTGTTGGTAATTGGATTGTAAGACCTGATTTTTTGAGTTGTTTGAGGTATGGAGTCATCTTATTTAATGTTTTGTGAGGAGGTGTGCGAAGGTGGTGAATTTGCCTGCATGGGGAGGTAATCCGAAGTTACCAGACTCTACCCTACATTAGATTTTTGAGGATGTGTATATTATATAAATCCTAAGTATAAATGATCCACAGAACAAATGAAGTGTTATGTTTTTTACAGATGTGTTAGTAATATGGATTGTTGTGAAAGTGGTCTGTAAAATGAAAAGATCTCATTCAGGTTTTGTTTTTGTTGTTTTATAAGTGATTGTCTCTAATGTGGAACAGTTATCTTTTAAATTTTATGCTGGCACATGTTGGTCCAGATTCTTTGCATAGCTGCATTGTTTTTCTTGTCCACAAGAATTAGAAATCGCAGAAGTTCACAGAATATGAATTGACTATGCTGTCAGATATCTTTTCATTTTCTTTTTTGTAGAAATGGAACTTGAGGTTGGGAAATATTAAATGGTTTTTTTTTAGACATGGCACATGTATTTGTCTTTGTGAATGCAGGGCAATAATTGTGGTCAGCTCCTGGAATAACAATATGATGCAGAGAGGAAAAGAGTTCCAGGATGAAGAGAGAAAGAGAAATACCTGTATATGTTTAGGGGGCTTGATGCAATAACACTGTTTTGTCAAATTTATATTCTCTGGTGCTTGGGTAATTTCATTCAGAAGTAAATTTCCTTAGATACTGAAAAGTTTCTTGCATAGTTGTTGAGATTTGCATCTGGTTTTTCTATTCTGTTGTTCCAGGGATTTTTTTTTTTGCTCCTGACACGTAGATGAGATTTCATAATTTGAGATTGTTAACCCTTTGCATATTTTGGAAAAGTTCATTTTTATGGAATGAAATCAAATTATTTTCATCTTGCATGAATTGGGCATTATTTTCATAATAACTCACAAAAAAACAGACATTATGGCTTACAGTAGGTATAACTTGTTACTGATAGACCAATGGCTACTGATTTACTTGCTTGGATTTACTTGGATCCAGAGCTAGAATCATAGCAGGCGGCACATATCCATAGCTGCTCATCTCTCCTTTTCAGCGTCCACCTCAGGGTCTTCCTGCTAATTGTCTCCATGAGGAGCTGGTTTGAGACACGCCTGACCCAGACCTGCCACTCATCCCGATTTAATCGGGATATCCCGATTTTTTTCCCCAAATCTCAACCATCCCGATTTTCCCGATTTCGATCGCCAGTATCCTGATTCTTTGTGGTTGTGTCTGTTGCGTCCGATTCTTAGAAAAAAATTTTAAGTGCAATCTCTTCTGCTTGGAAACACCGATTGGACTTTTTATCTGCAGGAACTTGGAACACTATTTTCTAAAGCATCTATGCCGAATCTAGATCTAGTAGATGACTAACGCACGTTATTTAAACTAAAATCGACCTAGTTTCAAACGCTCATTCACATCACATGACATGACCTCGTACGTGTGGTGAGTAGCGCGTGTGTCGGGGACCGTCGGTTGTCGGGGTCAACAAAGTTCATTCACACCGGTCGCGTTGGTCGGGGTGTTTTTCGGGACTTGGGGGGGGGGGGGGGGGGGCTACACCCCCAAAATCAAAATTCGGCTCAAAATAATGGAATTTGAGTTGTAGGCATTTTTAGCTTCCTCAGCCTCTCCTACAACTATTCCATGGCATAAGAACCCCTAAAAACCGTATTTTATCCCATACCGGGCATGTTTGTAACCGCCATTTCCTCATTAAAGTCAGTATTTTATTTTTCTTTATCGGCCGTTTTCTCAAAATGCCACTTTTCTCTATACTTTTTTGAATAACTCCACCATTTTTCATCCAATCTTCATGAAATTTTCACAGAATGAAGAGAGGAGGTAATACTAAAAATTTTGTCTGTTGAATTTTTGATATATGGAGTAGATTTTTGTTCGTGGTGTCTGGAGTGTGGATTTTCACGGATTTTTCGCAAACTTGAATGCTACCTCAGGAAAAAATTCATTTAAAAATTTCTAATTCGATTAGGAAAAAAACAACAGACAAATTTTTAGATCTAATGTTTGTGAACATGCATACAAAAAAACAATCAATTTCCATGAGTGCGGTATTCATTACGTAAGACATGTCAATAAAATCCAATATGGCGGCGTATCCATGGAAACGAAACTTTTTTCTCAAATTTGATTGCGGATTTTAAGACTCCCTACTATGCTTGTTATATGTGTGAAATTTGGTAAAATTCGGTCCAGTAATAAGCGAGATAGCCTCCAGGTGTAGCCCCCCCCCTTTAACCAGTGTGGACGGCCGGGGGGAGGGGGTGGGGGTATTGTTTTGACACTTGGGCTTAAAGTGCGTGCCGAGATACAGGTACTAATTAAGGGGAAAGGAATAAGAAAAAAAAATGAACAACCTTGGTGCGATCTTTTTTTCGATGTGATGGAAGTCAAACGTTGTTAAAACGCGATCGTTTTGCGTGAATGATTAGAGTTACGTGTCAGCTATTTTCAAGACTACGAGTGTTTCAGCATCACTGCGACCTTCGCTCCCCCAGTCTATCCAACTTCGACTCGAGTACATATATGCTGTCTTTCAGTTTTCCCTCTATTTAGAGGCCCAAACGTGATCTTATTCTTGCAAAAGTTTTGCCTTGCATACTTGCCTCTTAAAAGGGAACCAGGACACCCCCGCCTTCCCCAGTGCCCTTTATGACTGATTTGCCGTTGATCCTGATTTTTTAACTCAGAAATCCTGATTTTTAGATTTCATAGAGTGGCAGGTCGGCAGTGACCACTCCTCGGAGCAAACTTTTTTTCGCTGTGCCCCACACACACTTTTCTTTTATTGTGCTGAGTGTGTGGTAGTCTGTCTCCTCTTGGTTGTGAAGGCTCTCCTTGCATCTGGCGATCACCATTGGTGGGTTGAGCATGCTTCGGCCATTGGGTGCTGCTTTGCCGGCAAGTTCATCAGCACGCTCATTTCCGTGCACCCCGGCGTGACCAGGGCAGAACACCCATGTAGGCCTACTGGTGCTGTAATTGTCCTCAATAAAGCCCATCATTATTTTTTTTACTCATTTTTTTCTTCATTGTTGTTTTTCTTTCTCTTTGCGCATGAACTTTTTTCTTAAGGGGATGTGCTGGTAAAAAAAATTCAATAAAAATCATTTTTGTGGCAGTTTTTTTTTAGATTCTCCCGAATTTGCATTCCTAAACCATTTTCTATCATTGGGCAGTCTAATACAGCTTGGAAATGCATTCTAGCAATAATCGAGTTTTCTTTACATGTGTAATTGGCAATTTTATTATTGGTTTGATCTTAATCAGTCATTTTCTTAAAATTGGGTTTTTTGACACATATGATAACTTTTTTGTTTTTCAAGCACATCAGCTGGAACTTGGCAGGATTACCCCTTACTTATTGTTTAAACTTTATAGAACAGTTTGGATGTCAGAGTTTTCATTTTAATTTCTGAAAGCTTATTTGGAAGATTTTAGAATTCAAATTGTATTGCGCAAAACCCTCATGATTTTATCATATAGGCACTTCAGTGAAATTTTCAAACTTCTCCGAGAGCACTAAAATTTGGATTATTGAAAAGAGCTTGGCTTTCTGTTTTCAGAGCTTTTAAATTTTCTGTGCTATCTTTGTTAGTTTAGAAGCAGCGACCGTTTTTGTGAATCAATTTGCGCCCTGATTTGGCCAAATTTTTGCACTGCATTTTTGCCACCAAAACTCGAAATTTTGCTTCACAACGTCATAAAATCCTTAATAATAGTTGTATCGTGACCATTGAGGTATCATTTTGTTTGCTGTTTTATGTAGAATCAATATATTATAATAAAAGTCAAGTACATTAAGAGTAAAATTCTATTTACCGTTTAATTACGTCATAATCGTGACGTCGGGAGTCTAATGCCTATTATCCCAAAAAAAGAAACTGGCACACTTTCCATAATAATGGTCCGATTTTCAAAAGAAAAACATCTCTCATTTTGTTTTACAGAGTTCTGTAACTTGCTATAGGGGAAAAATGATTAAAATTGAAAGCAGTTTCAATCTTGCATGGGTAACTCAAGCAGGAGGTTGGCGGGTGTTGTGGAGCGTGGTTTGTTCCTTTTTTCCCTATTAACAATCAACCGTCTTTATCTCTCCTCGTTCATTTCTATGTTACTCTCTTGTAACACCTCTAATCTTCGGGGCTTATATGACCTATTTGTGTTGAAAGTGCCGTTAAACCCAAGCATAACACAGACTTGAAGAATATGAAAAAAATTCAACGAGTATGGTATAAAGCGGGGAATCACCATAGAATATGACGATTACCGAGGGTCATCAAATA
>NW_004797835.1:334340-342851 GCF_000002075.1 Aplysia californica
AGGAAAATGACGATAGTAAGGATTAGGAAAGAAAAAGGCGCAGTTCCCTGTTGTAGTTCAGGCATAGTTATGAACATGCCATTGTTCGATCAGACCATTTACAATTCTACTGTGCATTCGAACGTCCCCTGTTTTGGAATGACATAAAGACACTTCAGTCAGTGGCATCGCCCGGGGGTAGTCTTAGAGTAATATGGTGTTGAAGGACAATTGCTCAAGAACATCATGGCACTTTATAAAAACAGCCAGTGTGCCGAAAGGTCAACAGAAGGAGTATCGGACTGTTTCCCCGTCACGTCTGGGGTGAGACAAGGGTGTGTTCTCTCTCCGCTTCTCTTCATCACTTACATGGATAAGATCACGAAAGCAGCAAATGACAACATCAATAAACTGAGCGAGCTTGTATTTGCTGATGACCAGAGTACATTAAATACAGATGAAGAGGAATCACAAAAAAAGACACCACAAAATGAATTAATGAGGAATGTAAACACCTAACATGAAAATCTTCATTTCAAAAACAGAAGCTACGAAGGCAAGAAACCCAGAGAAACTCAACATCCTTGTTGACGGAACACAACTCCAACAAGTAGAGGAATTAAAATATTTGGGAAGCATCTTCTCACTAGATGGGCGTATGGACAAAGAAAAAGAACTATGAAGGCAAATGCAGTGACCTACCATCTAGCACCCCTTCTCAGTCACAAGAACATCCCAGCTGAAGTGACATCCCCAGCTCATCAATAGAATATATTCATACCAACATTAACATACCAGTGCCAAACATGGTCTCTAAACAAGGCATGAGAAAGAAAAATCAATGCACGCGAAATTTGATGTTTCTGCAAAACCACCAACGTCACCAGAGACCGCATGAGGACCGAGACCATACGTCTACCAGTAGTAAATTTATTAGAGCGTCAAAGAGTCAAATGGTTCGGACATCTAACCAGAATGCCCCAGAAACAACTAGCGGCTAGAGCTTACCACACCCGCGAATCCGGCTTTAAATCAAGAGGAAGACCAAGAAAGACCTGATTGGATGGGGTTAAAAAGGCCCTGGAACAATATAACTAATTAGCATATATCTATCACAGACGCCGAAACCTGCACCTCCCCTCGACATCCTAAGGATATCAGAGGAAGGAAAAAAGTAAAATAAAGTAAGAACTGAGGAGCAAAAGTGCTCACTTTGTTGCAACTGGTATCTTTCTTCAGGGTTGTTTCATCAGTGGAAAAGAGTAATAGGCTTACACAGCTAATACCGTGAGTCGTGGAAGGATGGCGGCGGTCGTGATTATAAGACAAATAAGACAAAAAGGATCTATAATAGAGAAAATGTATAAAGTTGAAGAACAGGTAAAGTGGGATGAAAAAGAAAAGAGAGGTACGGTTATGGAAGTAAGAGGGAGTGGGAACACACGAAACCACCACACACACACACACACACACACACACACACACACACACACACACACACACACACACAAAGAGAGAGGGGGGGAGGGGACGGGGGGCATGCAGTGGATCCTACAATCCAGTACACAGCATTTTTCGTTCTTGTTCATACGACAGAAAAGAAAGAAAATCTGGATCGGTACTAACAATAGACTTAAGAAACTTTATCAAGCAAATAATTGCATCAGATACTTTAATAGGCGTCCCAATTTAATTTTTGACTGTGTTAACAACACGAGTCCGGACTCTTCATACTAGATTTAGATCTAGGCCCTAGGCCTACGCAATGAAAGGCTTTGGGCAGGGAAGGGGGAAAAGGAGGGAGGGGGGAGCTCAGTGAAAAGGAAATACTTGGGTCTAGAAAGTCTCGTTTTCTTTATACTATCGAATGAACTAAGGCACAATGTGAGGTCAGTGATTATAAAACAATACCAAAATTGATTAACTTTTTGAACTAAAGTTTAAAAATCTATTGGCGATGTATTTTCCTGTCTCGTACATTTTAAACAATGAATAGAGGGAGCCTAAAGCTCTAGGCGAAAATGTGTGACGTCACGACTCTGCGCGATGTCACGGTGGAAGGGTTCAGCTAGGTTTTCGCGGATTTGGTTGATAAAAGGGTAAGACTACACTAGCCAAGGTAAGACTTCTACGATAACTATTTAAACGTTTTCTGGAAGAACAAAGAATGGTTTACTAAAACAAGGGTAGTTTGAAAAAAATATGACGAGAAAATTTATAAAAAATCAAAGGTTAAAAATTGTCTATTTTTCAACTTGAAATATTTCAAGACTCATTAGTCGCACATCGACCTGGAAAGAAGCGTTTTGAAGGCCATCCACAGGTCTTTAAAGACATGTATCGGACTTGAATGTTGGTCCCCTAAATTGAACAAGAATATGGGCTGTTTGAACCCACTGTCGCGATGAGACGTCATGTCCGGAAACAAAACCCTATGGGACTTTCCGAAGCCAAATGACGCCATAGTGAGCGCATTCACTGAAGTGCCTAATGTAAAAATCAATATAATTGTTCGATTAAAGAGATCTTGTATTCATTTTTAAATCGTCTTTTAATATCTGCCTGCAAAGTTTCAGCATGTTTGGTTTAAAAACAAAAAAGCCTTGGGCATTTAAAAAAACTAACACTATTAAAAAATCCAAAATGGCTACCATTTTGAGCTATTTTTAAAATGTGAACACAACTTTTTGTGTTTTCTATTGCATAAGTCATCTAATTAGCCTTCAAAGAAAAAATTCAAGCACTAAAACGCACCTTAAAACATTATGTTTGGAATTAAAGCTTGTTTACCAGCACATGCCCTCAAGTTATGGTGACATTTATTGTTGTATGCTGCATTTCACCACTATCAGTTGAGTAACTCCTAATTATGCTCAAACTGCAAAACAGGCTCAGAGTCAGAGTAAGCTTTTTGCAGGTGACAGGGATGGCACGTAGGGTGACTTCAGTCAGACGGAAGAAATTTTTGTCCTGGTATTCTAGATTCTTTTGCTTTTCATACCTTCAGTAAGTTACAAATTTTATCTAATTTACAAATGTTTTACAAGAGCATTAAATCTGTTTTTAATTTTGTTTTCTCAGTAAGATATCCCTCAGTGTAAAAAAAAATTGTTAAAAAATACCATATTTTTCGAGAGAGGAAAAAATACTGCACTGCACACAAATGTGTAAACACTTCGCCCCGCTCAACTTATAGCCTATATAGGCCTACACTTTTCGAGGAATAGATATAATAATAAGGTTCGTTGCCGGAGAACAATGAGCGAAGCCACGTCGACGGGGACTGTTCACCCCAATGATAATAAAAATCCATGATAATGCAATGGGCCAAAAAATGTGCGCTGGCACGAAACGCCTGGGCGCGTCAACTCGGCCAACACTGATCTGCTTCCTGATCAGCTCACACCTGGTGGGGGTACGTGTAGTGTAGCTCGTTGTTCCATTGTTGTTAGGAGCAGAGACCGTAAATACCGAGACGGTGTAATCCTTCTCCGGCCTTTGTGCATTGTCGGAGAATCGAGGTCAGTGACGAGTGCACGTTGCTCTGCGTAGTAATAAGCTCACACAACACACGCAGTACAGCGCTGTACAGTGACTAGTTGGTCCCATATTAGTATTTAAATTAATCTAAATTCATGAAGATACTTTTTTAAATCTAGCCTCAATTGTTGTTGAAAAATATGAATACATGTACGTTAAGATAAATTGATACAAACTGCTGTGCAAAGTTTAGGTTACATTGATTCACCCGTTAAAGAGATGTTTTGAGGACAAGTTGCGCCACGAATTTTTAACTGCACTGTAAAGATCATCGTGCAGTCTGACGTTAATAAATACACTGACTCATAGTCCAAGGTGTTGCATTTGCAGGAATCACCTTTGTTTTTCAATTACGTTTGGCCCCTGGAGATGCTTCCGCGGAAGCCGAGTGTTTCAGAGTGTTCTCAGCAGAGGGTTTCCTGGGGTAATAATAGTTGTAAAGCGCATAGAGCATGCTTTTGAGCATGGCTATGCGCTACATAAATGCGATTATTATTATTTTCATTTTCAACTTTAGATTCTGTCTACTGTGCGCACTGTTCATCAAAGGTTTAAAATGCGTTATATTTTAAAAAAAACAGCTTCAAACCAACAAAGTCCACAAGTTTGAAAGTGGCTTTTTCAAGCCACCGTGACGACAATGTTCAAACTGTTTCTGGCTGATCAGGGTCAGGTCCCTTGCATTCATGGGAAAATGAGGATTGTTCTAATATATCCCTGTGCATGCCTTGCAGACTACATCGTAAAGTTTCTTCAAAGTGTATCCACTTACGTCAGAAATTTCATTAATTAAGTGCATTGCATCTTTAATGTATCGCAAAATTTAACAAAACCAACAATGTATATGTGTTCTTTATCAAGGTCTACCGGAATTGCAACTATTGTTCGACTGAAATTCTCACTCGTTAGACTTTGATTTATTAAAAAGCTATCCACTACATCCCTGCAACTAACTGCTTGAAGGCGATGCGATCGCAATTTTGTCGGCCATTATCTGTCTCTTCAAAAGAAAATGTAACTGTTGTGTGTGTGTGTGGGGGGGGGGGGTCTGGATTGTCAAGATATGTCCACCTTTACCTCTCATGGTGACTGAAAACAGATGTTCAAGTTGATCTTGATATCACTGTAAGTAGGCACTTCAGTGAACGCGCTCACTATAGCGTCATTTGGCTTCGGAAAGTCCCATAGGGTTTTGTTTCCGGACATGACGTCTCATCGCGACAGTGGGTTCATACAGCCCATATTTTTGTTTAATTTAGGGGACCAACAGTCAAGTCCGATACATGTCTTTAAAGACCTGTGGATGGCCTTCAAAACGCTTCTTTCCAGGTCGATGTGCGACTAATGAGTCTCGAATATTTCAAGTTGAAAAATAGACAATTTTAACCTTTGATTTTTTATAAATTTTCTCGTCATATTTTTTTCAAACTACCCTTGTTGGTAAACCATTCTTTGTTCTTCCAGAAAACGTTTAAAAGGTTATCGTAGAAGTCTTCCCTTGGCTAGTGTAGTCTTACCCTTTTATCAACCAAATCCGCGAAAACCCAGCTGAACCCTTCCACCGTGACATCGCGCAGAGTCGTGACGTCACACATTTTCGCCTAGAGCTTTAGGCTCCCTCTATTCATTGTTTGAAATGTACGAGACAGGAAAATACATCGCAAAGAGATTTTTAAACTTTAGTTCGAAAAGTTAATTAATTTTGGTAATGTTTTATAATCACTTACCTCACGTTGTGCCTTAGTTCATTCGATAGTATAAAGAAAATGAGATTTTTTAGACCCAAGTATTTCCTTTTCACTGAGCTCCCCCCTCCCTCCTTTTTTCCCTTGCCCAAAGTCTTTCATTGTGTAGGCCTGGGGCCTAATTCTAGTATGAAGAGTCCGGACTCGTGTGGTTAATACAGTCAAAAATTAAATTGGGACTCCTATTAAAGTATCTGATGCTATTATTTGCTTGACATAGTTTCTTAGGTCTATTGTTAGTACCGATCCAGATTTTCTTTCTTTTCTGTCGCATGAACAAGAACGAAAAATGCTATGTACTGGATTGTGGGATCCACTGCATGCCCCCCCCCCCCCTCTCTCTCTCTCTCTCTCTCTCTCTCTCTCTCTCTCTCTCTCTGGGTGTATGTGTGTGCGTGTGTGTGTGTGTGTGTGTGTGTGTGTGTGTGTGTGTGTGTGTGTGTGTGTGTGGGTGTGTGTGGTTTCGTGTGTTCCCGCTCCCCTCTTATTTTCATAACCGTACCTCTCTTTTCTTCTCCATCCCACTTTACCTGCTCTTCAACTTTAAACATTTTCTCTATTATACATCCTTCTTGTCTTATTTGTCTTATAATCACCATCGCCGCCATCCTTCCACGACTTACGGCATTAGCTGTGTAAGCCTATTACTCTTTTCCACTGGATGAACCAACCCTGAAGAAAGATACCAGTTGCAACAAACTAAGCACTTTTGCTCCTCAGTTCTTACTTTATTTTACTTTTTCCTTCCTCTGGTATCCTTAGGATGTCGAGGGGAGGTGCAGGTTTCGTCGTCTGTGATGCTAAATAGTTTTATTGTTCCACGGCCTTTTTAACCCCATCCAGTCAGGTCTTTCTTGGTCTTCCTCTTGATTTAAAGCCGGATTCGCGGGTGTGGTAAGCTCTAGCCGCTAGTTGTTTCTTGGGCAATCTGGTTAGATGTCCGAACCATTTGACTCTTTGACGCTCTAATAAATTTACTACTGGTAGATGTATGGTCTCGTTCCTTATGCGGTCTCCTCTGGTGACGTTGGTGGTTTTGCAGAAACATCTAACTTCGCGTGCATTGATTTTCCTTTCTCATGCCTTGTTTAGAGATCATGTTTGGCACTGGTATGTTAATGTTGGTATGGAGATTCTATTGCTGAGCTGGGGATGTCACTTCAGTTTGGATATTCTTGTGACTGAGAAGGGGTGCTAGCTGGTAGGTCACTGCATTTGCCTTCATATTCATAGTTCTTTTTCTTTGTCCATACGCCCATCTAGGGAGAAGATGCTTCCCAAATATTTAAATTCCTCTACTTGTTGGAGTTGTGTTCCGCCAACAAGGATGTTGAGTTTCCCTGGGTTTTTTCTTGCCTTCATAACTTCTGTTTTTGAAATGAAGATTTTCATGTTTAGATGTTTACATTCGTCATTAATTAATTTTGTGGTGTGTTTTTTGTGCTTCCTCTTCGTCTGTATTTAATGTACTCTGGTCATCAGCAAATACAAGCTCGCTCAGTTCATTGATGTTGTCATTTGCTGCTTTCGTGATCTTATCCAAGTAAGTGATGAGCGGAGAGAGGACACACCCTTGCCTCACCCCAGACGTGATGGGGAAACAGTCCAATAGTCCTTCTGTTGACCTTTCGGCACACAGGCTGTTTTTATAAAGTGCCATGATGTTTTTGAGCAATTGTCCTTTAACACCATATTACTCTAAGACTACCCCCCGGGGCGATGCCACTGACTGAAGTGTCTTTATGCCGTTCCAAAACTGGGGACGTTCTAATGCACAGTAGAATTGTAAATGGGCTGATCGAACAATGGCATGCTCATAACTATGCCGGAACTACAATAGGGAACTGCGCCTCTTTCTTTCCTGATCCTTACTATCGTCATTTTCCTCTACTTCTTTTGTATGTTTGTCACACTCTTGTGGCCCGCTGTTTCCGGGGTGCCTTGTTAGTCAAAGCAGACTTTGTGCTGTAGAAGCTAGAAAGGTGAGCAGAGTAAGTTTGATTCCCTGTTAGGACTTCTCTGTTGACATTCACCCCTTGGCGCTCATGTGACCTTATGCAGTTGCGGGTGCCGTAAAACCGCTACTAAAACCTCTAAGACTTCCCAAAGTTGACATTTATTTACCCTGTCGAACGCCTTTTCTTGGTCCACGAAGACGATATTGAGGTCTTGTCATGTCCAATGGCAGTCTCATACAACTGTCCGAATGCAAAAAAACCGTCAGTACAGCCCTTGCCTTTTCTGAAGCCAAACTGGGATTCATTGAGTTGAGTCTCTACAATTGGTCTCATTCTCATTTCCAGTATCTTGGCAAACGTTATATCCACATGGCTGAGAAGGGATATTCCTCTGTAGGCTCTGTGTTGTTTTTGTCGCCCAGGCCAGGTTAAGTATCCTCCTTAGCCCGAATTCTCCGATATGGCCGTGTAGTCTCTTCTGCTGTGATGTTTTCAACGCCTATCGCTTTGTTTGTGGGGCTATTCTTTATAACGTGTTGGGTTTCACTCGGCAGTAGTGATGGTTCTGGAGTGGTTTCTTTCGGTGAGAAGCTGTTAGCTGTTGTTTCTGCTGTAGGATTCAGCAGCTCCTGGAAATAGCGTTTCTATCTTTCCTTAATCTTTGGCTTTCTGAAAATAGGGTTTTCCGTACTCATCATTGACTAATTCAGTTTGGTTGAATTGTTCTTCCCGCATCCTCGTGCTTTTTTAAATCTCTTGTAAAACTCTCTTGAGGGTTTTCTTTACATTTTGTTACCAGCTGTTCTCCATATACTGACCAGGATCTGTTCTCAGCTTCTTTTACTACCCTTGATGTATAGCGGCGGTCCTTTCTGTATAGGATGTAATCTTCCTACGTCTTTGATTTCTACCACTTTTTAAATGCCTTTTTCTTCAGTTGGACGGCGTCCTTCACTTGGTCATTCCTCCATATAGTTGTTTTCTTTTTCTGCCCTCTTGTTTTCCTGGTGCCGAACTCTTCTTTTAATTCTCTGTACACACGTGCATTGAAGTGGCTCCATTCCTCTTCCTTGTCTCCCAATTTTGGGGGACATTTGTGAAATACGAGTACAACTTTCAAACGTTCATGTATCTTATCCTTGTTGTTGTCATTTATATTTCTGAGATTTACGACTTCTCATCGTTTCTTTGCTTCTGGCCTTTTCCTGTTTGGTGTGTCAATAGTCATGATGACTGGTCTGTGGTCAGTGTCTGTGATGTAGATGGGAATCACTCTTGAGTCTCTGATT
>NW_004797835.1:344449-346031 GCF_000002075.1 Aplysia californica
TCTCTCTCTCTCTCACACACACACACACACACAAACGCGCGCACGTGTGCTCACGCACACACAACACAGGGAGCTCACTTATCAACTCAATAATTAAGTACAATCTGTGGATTACTGATTTTAAAAAAAATAAAATACAATTACAATACTTCACAAACTCAAATTCTGCTCGATGAGCCTGAAGATTGCTGATTTCAAATATATATCTAATCAGATTTTGTCTTCGAAGTGTCCTTGTTGAGATCTATAATGGTCAGTTGAAGAAGTCCCCAGTCCAGCCCTATGACGTCACACATCCGTTGACGGCACGCTCCTTTGCACTTTGCACCGAGCAGCGGCTATCGGTGAGTAGTATCATTAGTCATCTCCGGTAGGAATCAAAATTTAATTCCTATAAAATAAGTTGCCACCGATCCCGCCGATCGACGCGGAGAGTAGGCCGCGTCTCTGTGCGCTTGTAGAAATTGTATAGATGTATTCCTATAACTTACGGCGCCTAGTGACCGAAATCGGCCGCCTTTGTGCTCTCCCATTAAGACTACTAAGAAGAGTAAGAGTTTTAAAAACGGAAAACTAAACTCTGTAATTGCAGTCAAGCGAGGGGGGAAAGAAAGAAAGAGAAAAAAGAGAAAAAGAAGTAATTCATTTTGATAGGTCATATATCTCTTATACTTATATTAGTTTAAAGAAAAAACACAAAAAAACAAATAATACTTAGATTTCTTTTGTTTTTAATTAGACCAAAAAACCCAATAATATTATATTATTCCAGGGTTTTTTTAAATAACAGATCTCTTGACAGTGAGTAATACATCTCTCCGATTCCGATCTTTGCAATAATTTCAAGGTGTGACTGTCGCCTTAAATTAAGTGTTAACTGCTTTTGTGTTTAATGAGAACGTCTTGTTTACCAACGCATTAGTCATCCCTATAACAGGATTTCAGGCAGATTTACATTAATAATATTGTACTTCCTTAATTTATGACCATATTTGGATTTCTGAACTGTCGGAATAAAATGAATGAATGAACCTCCGAGTGTCTGTTCATACGGACCCATGAAGACAAACAGAAAGGATTCGTATGAACAGACTCTCGGAGAGTCGGAGAGAGGGGAAGTGCAGAAACACCCACAATACAATGACAGAATCAAAAAGGCCCACAGAGGGAGAGAGAGAGAGAGAAAGAGATTTGGAAGCGTTGAAAATTGAAGAGAGACTGAAATGGGCAGAGAGAGAGAGAGAGAGAGAGAGAGAGAGAGAGAGAGAGAGAGAGAGAGAGAGAGAGAGAGAGAGAAAGAGATTTGAGGATATTTGTGAACAGTGCACGAGTTGTTTTGGTGCAAATCTGCTCAGTTCAGAAGTTCATACTCATCATGTTTCCCAAATCCCGAGGAGGACACAGGAAGATGTTTGCGGGTCAAAATGTGTGCGCAAACCACAAACAGTACTCCGACACTAAAGGCAAAGGACTTTTAGGGGACTGATTTGGCGTTATCTTTAGTTTAAACGTCATCTGTTTGTTAAAGTTAAAGTATGTTTTGCGCAACTTCCGTGTTGGAAGGTTTGTTTGTTTGTTTAGT
>NW_004797835.1:346689-347426 GCF_000002075.1 Aplysia californica
GTTCGGACAATAGTCACAATTAGGAAATCATGGGCAGACACGGATTAGGAGAGGCAAATGACAACGGAGAAAGGTTCCAAAACTTCTGTACCAGTACATTCAACCACTTGGTCATTGGAGGTACAATCTTCCCACACAAAAGGATTCACAAGGCCACTTGGGTCTCCCCTGACGGAACAACGGAAAACCAGATTGACCACTTTTGCATCTCCTGAAAGTTTAGACACTCACTGGAGGACGTCCGAGTCTTACGAGGAGTAGACGTCGCATCAGACCACCATTTGATCCTTGGAAAGATGAAACTAAAACTTAGAAAATTTGCTCAAGTCGCCCCTGGAAATCGTCTAAAGTATGAAGTGAGCCTTCTGAAAGACCCAGTAAAGAAGAATGAGTTCAAGTTGGAACTGAAGAACAGATTTCAAGCCTTTCAAGATCTGGATGAATGTGAAGTCAACGAACACTGGGACAAGTTAAGAGAGGCAGTAAATGCAACTTGCCAGAGCACCCTAGGACCCAAAGACAACACCAGGAATGAATGGATTTCACAGGACTCTCTAGATAAAGTCAAAAGAAGAAGAGAGCTGAAGGCCCAAGTCAACAACAGCCGTACCCGAACTGAGAAACTCGCTGCACAACAAGAGTACACCGAAGTAAACCGGCAGGTAAAGAATTCCATCAAGAAGGACAAGAATACCTACCTGAATGGCCTGGCCGAAAAGGCAGAGAAAGCAGCAACA
>NW_004797835.1:349773-406187 GCF_000002075.1 Aplysia californica
ATTTCCAGGCGTAAGATGATATTTTTTTATCATTCCCTTTGGTGGTTTTCTCGAAGAATCAATCCATGTCTCGATCAGCCTCCTAGCCTAAGATTTAAAGTCTTTCAAAGGTTTTTTTTATACTAGATCTATCTACCTTGTGCTACGGAACCAAGCAAGCTATAAGTAATCAGACGACCGTGTTTACGATTGATTTACTCAAGATCTAGATCTAGCTAGACTAGAAGATGATTCATTCCAAACAAGGCTATTGGGTCGGTTTGCTCGCCAGATTGATGGTGTAAAGCGGCTATCGTGGCACAAGTCGATCGCGCCCGACTCGCTGTTTCAAAACAAACACGTTGTTTTCAGGCGACGAGTCGGGCGATCATCCCGACCCGACCTGACCCGGCCCGAGTCACTGGCCATTGGGCGGGCACCCACAGTGCAAAGGACTGGCCCCCCAGGAAATCGCGGTCTTGCGGTCGCGTTTTTCGTCGAGTTCCGCAATAAACCCGCAATTTTTAGCAATTTTCGCAATTTCTTGCAATTTAAGGCAAAAATACATCAACGCTTTAATTTTAACTAAATTTTTAATACGAAATGGTGCGAGTAAAGAGCTGATAGGCCTACGTATGGTTTCGGCCCAGCTATAGCCTACTGGGCTTACTCTAAAAGCTATAACCGGAACTTCAGGCCGGAATACATTATACAACACAAACTGAGACCAAAGATATTACACCTATAGATCTAATGTGTGTAAGCGTGCGCGTTTGCTAGAAAGTGGGTGTGTGCGTGTGTGTGGTGTGCATGTGTGTGCGCGTGTAAGGTGTGTGTGTGTGTGTGTGTGTGTGTGTGTGTGTGTGTGTGTGTGTGTGTGCGTGTGTGTGTGTGTGTGCGTGCGTGTGCGCGCGCGCGTGTGAATATTGTTCGTAATTGTACATGATCATGATGCATGTGTCTACATACACGGCGGTAATCGGGCACCTAGTCTCAGTATCTACATACATATTAACCGGAATGAAAATAAATATTTGTCATGTGCTGTCACTTGTGAAAAAAAGAAAGTCATACATGTATGTACAAGCGTCTTATCGGGCCCGCCATCGTCACCGGTCAGTGAACCTGTGCTTTCGCATCACATTGTGAGTATCGGATGGGGTCACCAAAGTTCATTCAAAGTTTGAGCGCTGCGAAGTATAGGACTCCGGAATTGGAGGGATTATTGATTTTTTTTTTTTTTTAAGGTACAGTCGGGAGATGGCTAGGGTTGAAGGCAACACCGGATGACAAAAACTGAACTTGGAGTTCTGAACTGCTCGGTTACCGTGTACGTGACACTGAGACTACGTGCCCGGTTGCCGGTTACTGTGTACATAGACATTGAGGTTAGGTGCCCGGTTACCGTGTATGTAGACACTCCGTTATAATGTAAAAATGCCTTAGGCTGCGTTCACACGGGAGTGGGCACTATAGAAATGATCTACATTATTATTACTATTGTTATAAATTGAAAAAAAAAGGTTCTGTATTTTACTACGATGTGACTTAGTGTTAAAACAATACCATACTGGTTTTAAAAAAGAAAAATATCTGAAATAGATCCAAACACAGATGACCGGTTTCAAGATAAAAATAGAACATGATCTGAATGGATTGGAGCATAAGCTAATTTCGCATTTAAAAGTTGTTCTGAGAATCTTCCATAAAATAGTTTGTTTTAATAGTATAGACTTAACCTCATACTACACTTTTACTTTTGGGTGACCTTATTTAGGCCACACTGTGGCCCAAATAAGCTAAACCCCCCTCCCTTACCTTATTTAGGCCACACTGTGGCCCTAATAAGCTAAACCCTCCTCCCTTATCTTATTTAGGCCACATCATATGGTAGATTTCTTGAACTAACCATGGATTCGGAAGGTCGAGATTCTACTGATCTTTTTATTTAGTGTGGGGGATTATTTCAAAATAGAGGATGATACTAAATGATAAGTGGACCAAGGGTAAGAGTTTGTGTGTGTGTGTGTGTGTGTGTGTGAGAGAGAGAGAGAGAGAGAGAGAGAGAGAGAGAGAGAGAGAGAGAGAGAGTGTGTGTGTGTGTGTGTATGTGTTTGTTTTGTGTGTGGTTGTGGTGAGAGAGAGATCTAGAGAGAGATAGAGTAAATGTAATAGTGTGTTTGTATGTGTGTAATGTGTGAATGTTATTGTGTGCATGAGTGTCTATCTCAGTTGTACGGTCCAAATGTACATTATTCTGTTGAGAATTTTACATAGAACTCAACTACAAAACACCTTTATACAAAGTCACAGAAATATTCTTTTTGTGCTTATTGAGGTGCAGTACAGGGTGATTTTACCTGCAAGGATAATTGGACAAAATGGGCAATATCTTTATAATGCTAATACTGATGGTCATATTTAGACAAATCCTATATCATTCTCTTTTTTTTTCTTTCTTAACAGCTCATGGTTATTAAAGAGTAAGCAAACTAGATCAAGGTAGTAATTTCGGATTCCTAATATTATGGGCATTTTTAAATTTTAAAACTTGTTTATAGTGTTTTTCTCAACGTAAAACGGATTCCGTTAAAAAACAACAACAATGACCTTATCTTTCTTTTTCAAGGTATTGTGCATACATTTGTGTAAAACTATCATATTCTATGCTTTCAAGTACATGAAAAAAGCTGATAAAGTCAAGCAAAATGTTCTTCAGAGACATAGATCTAGTAGTAGGCCCACTGGAACATTTTATAAACCGCGAAAAGATGACCAGAAAATAACAAAATTATCTTATGATCTTCATTTGCACTTGCAATTTTTTTGACAAATTATAGATCTAGTCTACCTCATTATCTTTTTTTCCCCCACATTTTTCTTCACTATTCATGACAACTGGCATGTTTTTCAGTTATTATCAAGGAAGTGGATAGGCAGACCACGGGGTCTATCTAGCCCCAAAAGGATAGGTGGACCCCGGGGTCTACCTTAACAAAATGCTGTTTTAGGATGTGAACCCCAGAGTCAGCGTAGTGAAATAAGTAGATCTAGGTTTAACTAAGGATCAGTGGACCCCGGGGTCAACATAGTGAAATAAGTAGATCCCAGTTTATTTTATAGTAGGACTGGCGGACCCCGTGGTCAACGTAGTGAAATTATAAGTAGATCTGGGTTTAATAAGGATTGGTGGACCCCGGGGTCAACGTAGTGAAATCAGTAGATCTAGGTTTAATTAAGGATTGGTGGACCCTGGGGTCAACGTAGTGAAATAAGTACATATAGATCTAGCTTTAATTTTAAGGATTGGTGGACCAACGTAGTGAAATAGGTAGGTTTAAGGTGGACCCCAGGGTCTATCTAGCGAAATACTAGTTAGGTTTTAGAATAGGTGGACCATGCGGTCACTGTAGTAAAATAAGTAGGTTTAATCACGGTGTCCCGGGGGTCCATCAATCCTTAATTAAACCTTCTTATTCCTCTACGGCTACGGTGACTCCGGGGTCCACCAATCCTTTTAAAATGAAACCTTCTTATTTCACTACGATGACCGATCTTTAAAGAAACCTGCATGTACTTATTTCACTACGGTGACCCCGGGGTCCACTGATCTTTAAAGAAATCTACTTATTTCACTACGGTGACCCCGGGGTCCACCTGTCCTAAAACCTAGTATTTCGCTAGGTAGACCCCGGGGTCCACCTTAAACCTGCTTATTTATCACTACGTTGACCCCGGGGTCCACCAATCCTTACTTAAACCAAACCTTATTTCACTACGGTGACTCCGGGGTTCACATCCTAAAACCTAGTATTTCGCTATGCAGACCCCGGAGTCCACCTATCCTCTACAGGACTATACTATTATCAATTTGCAATTTTCATTGATTAGCATATATTTTTTTAAAGCATTGAATCAGAGACTCACTGTTTAAAAAGTCCACTGCTAATGCTATTCTTATCAAAGAAAAGGCACAATTTGACTTTGTTATGACATGTTAAAAAAAAGTTTTTAAAATTATATCCAGAAAATAACATAAAATGATTATATATAGACCTAGATCTATACGTATTTTATTATGTATGTATGTATATATATATATACTTAAAAGTAAAAGACTGAGCAGAGGCTTACAATGTAAATTCTGTGCTCTACAAGTAGAGAAAGTCTTAAGTTTGCGCAAAACAGATTTTAGAAAAAAAGTTGGATCTAATTATTATAATAAAAGTAAAAGTGATTGTTATGGTGATATTTGTTATTATTAACTCTGGAAATACAGATAGGGTTCGTTTTATTTCAATTCCAAAGCCCAAAGGCATAGCAATGAGTTAGATCTAGATCTAGCAGCTGTAGGCTCTCTGGCTGCTTCTAGCATAGGCCTGCTACTACTTACTGATTCAAGACAGGGAATCTAGATCTAGCTATCACCTGCACTATTTAAGTCAAATATATGGTAAAATAAAAACAAAACTGTGAATCGCTTTGTCAGTCAGTACATCCCAATTGCCATAGCCGCACGTATTAATAGTTGAATAATTATACCGATGCAACACGTTATCACAGTGCGCAGGGGAGAGCGGGGTGCCCGGGTCGCTGACCGGTCGATTCGGTGGTTCGGCTTTTGTAGATCTATGCATTTTTTACGGAAAGCCCTATTACTAGATCTATTAGTGTTGTGAAAACTTCAACCTCTACAGCTAAGGCGTCAAAAGATGTTTGAAAATAATAATACGTCCTGAAGTTTAATAATTTATACAGAATAACACAGCCAGTAGTTTTTATTTCATTGAGTTATAAAAATGGCCTTGTAACTTGTTTTCAGAAGCAAATTTTAATAGTTCCAGATCTACCGAATCGATTTTCACGCAAATTCAACCATTTTGATGACCTTTCTTTTCCTTTTAAAAAGATGTAGGCCTGTCGGATGTGGCAGTGCGATTAACACTAAGTTGTTTAGACCCATCAAAACGCGAGGTTTCGTTCGTGGCCGATCACAAAGGTCTACGGGGCTTATCGAGGCCGATTCGCCCTGCAGCGTGCACGTTCACTAAACTGCCTACACTAGATAGAATCTACTACCAAAGATTCTTTACACGATCTTTGCTACTACTACTACTACTAGATCTACAAGTACTACTACGAGACAGTACTAGAGATGTACTACTACGAGACAGTACGAGAGAGTGCCACCCAGGCAAAGATAGCGTAATTTTGACTCGGCCACGTTGTGTACACACTTTTAATTTTATACCCCAAATTTGACCCAGAAGTCCATTCGGAGGATTGGACCTTTTCACTTGACCAAAGTGTGCCAAAATGGTAGCCTAGATTTTGCCCCTCCATGAAGGAAAAATCTGGCCCTCATTCAAACCATTAGCATTGAGCAAAATTTTGCGTATCGTGCTTTGTTCTTACAATATTCATTATGATATACAAGTATTAAGTTGTACACTGAGACAAAACTGTACTAAATGAGAAAGGTGCAACATTATGAAAGTGGAACGAACTCAGTTGCCTGAAAAGGGTGTCCCCCCGTTAGTTTGAGCATGTGCGGCCTAAATAAGCTAAACCCCCCTCCCTTGCCTAAATCCTAAATAAGCGAAACCCCCCTCCCTTACCTTATTTAGGCCATATGTGGCCTAAATAAGCACTCCCTTTACTTTTAGATCTTAGCAAGAACCAAGTACCCGGTATACTAAATTTGGTCAAATTTTATGCCTTCATTTAGAAGTTATTACAAAAACCGAAGGTTCCGTTCTTTTGTGTCAAGCGGTATTATATTATATTTGGTCGATTACTTGAGTGCTGTTACTAGTAAATCTTGTTAATAAAATTTGTATTGTGGGTCATGATTTTTTAAAAGGCCGTTCTGCTTTTATGCTACTTACCAGTATGTCATGTTTTTTAAAATCAAAATGTTAAGCCCGTACTAATGCACCAGAAATGGGGGGGGAAAAGGTTGCAATTTTTTGCAATTTTTAGGCTGTTTACCTTGCAATTTTTCTGTTTCAAAAATGCAATTTTCCAGGGGGCCAGAAAGGAGCGAATTGTCCCCCTTGGCGTCGTTACTTCTAGTCGTGGAAGAAAATGGTGTTTTAAATTTAATTTTATTATTTTCCCAAATTTTGCGGGAAATTGGCTAAAATTCGCGAATTCACGAAAAGGCTAAAAGTTGCGCAAAAGTGCAAAAGTTGCGCGCGTAACTTGCGGGTTGCGGGCGCGAATTTCTCTGAGGACAGCTCCACCTATACATTTCCCTTTTTCGATCCAGGCCTGACAACGGATGTCAAATCTATGGAGGCAAAACCCCACGTCCAAAAAATGCTAGACCCAGTGCAAAACCAAAGACTCCGCCTCGCCCTGAAGGCTTTTCGCTTCTCCAGTGGAGAGCTTCCAGGCCGAGGCAAACACACCATCACGCACACTCAGACGTACACAGCTCTCACTACAATATGTAATTAAATAGAGCTCAACGCAAGAGAACCCAGCACACTACTTCATTTTCAGAACACACCCAGACACCATAAACACATTTTTAAAAAACGAAAAACTAATCAAACCTTTCAGCCTCGGAGTCCTTGAGGATCTCGAAAACATACACTTTTTTAAACAAGACATCGAACAATTTCTGTTCTCTGACCTCCCTCCATGAAACCTCACCAAGGCCAAAGTAGACTTACAGTACAGCTCACCACACACACAAAAGCAGGCACAAACACCAAACCATTTAAAGTAGAATACAAAACACCTAAAGAAAAATACTCCGGTGCGGAGCTAATCTTCACAGATGGCTCTAAATCGGATTCTGCTGTGGGCACCGCCGCCCTATCTTCTAACAGTACACAACAGAGGAGATTCCAACCAAAAATCTCCATAATTTTCTCTGCGGAGGCCACTGCCATTGATATGGCATTGGACTCCGCGTAAAATTCCCCTAATAATCTTTCTTTATCATATCATCCAACTCTCTGTCTTACATCTCCTCACTCATAAACTACACAAGAACTACACCCAAAAATAGTTAGGTTACAACATAAAATACACGCTTTGACTGAAACCAGGAACAATACAGAATGTCTGGACTTTGGAGAGACCCGAAGGAAGAATTTATAACGCAAAAAATTGTAAGATCTGTTCTCCATCGTTGATCCCAACGATTTTATATAGGCCACTATAAAAATATTGTAGAAAACGTTATTTTAAAAGTTGTTTTAAAACCGTAAGTGTTTTTTAACCACAAATTTTAAATTTTTAATAGAAATATTAACCAAAATCAAGCCGTGCTGTGAAATGTTGTGAAGGCAACCAACTTGTGTTTCGCGCGCTCATATTACGACCTTGTGCAGTAGCAAGCGCCAAAAAAGTCTTCTGAGGCAAAACTTTCAAATATTTCCTCAACTATTGAACAAAAACTCCCCAGCTTTTGCACATCAGACAACCTTCACTTCCTTCAATCGCAAATATCTCGATTTCTATTTAACATAGATTTATATTTTTTTCACTAAACACAAGACAAATGAACAGTGTTTGAAATTATACCAATAATACAGAGGAGATTGGACTTGTAGATGTAACTCAACAGATTGATCAAACACAAAATGAGAATAGACATCTGCTTTCCTCTTGGAAAAAAAAAAGGATGGTGATCTGAAGATATAATCTCAAATTATCTAAATTAACATAATATTCATACAAGGTATCTGATCCCATACAGTCAGCGGATTCAAAGTAGGGTCCTTTTAGAAATTTTGATTTACAAAATATTACTACATTAATATTTTAATATTATTTCATTATTTTACTCAAATCAGTTCTATTGTTAGTATTATAGTTCTTGATATTGCTGTTATGACTGTGTTTCTTTTCTTCTTCTTCTTCTCATTATCAATACTTGTATTATGATAACCATTAGCATTATTTATTTATTTATTCATTTTTATTTTTAAAAATTTATTAGATCTAATTAATTACTTTTTTAATTGATGTTTTTCCCCCTTTATTAACATTAATACTGCCCTTAATTGTGTTATCGATAAAAATGGACGGTAACATAAATGATGACACTATGGGTGAGGGCGAGGGGGGGGGGGGGTGATGAAAAATGGTATGGGGGGCAATTACAGCGAATTATAGGGCGATTTCCAGGTTGAGAACCATAGATACGGGGTACATAGAAGCGGAACCAATAAATTGGCAAAAAAAGATTATTAATCCGCAGACAGGAAAAAGAGGCTAAAACAGCACCTGGACATGGATGGCTGGTGCCTCTATAAATAAATGATTGATGGTCAAGGTCAAGGACCAATAATACAGAAGGGAAACACCAAAGAGAAACTTAAAGCATGGAATTTATGAATGCATTTATTTATAAAATGTAATTAGTTTGCATGAACAATCTGTATATATAATATATAACAGTGAATTATAGTATTAATTGAACAGGAGAAAAAGCAGGTTCCGGGAATCAAAAGTAATGAATAAATACAAATATAGTGCTGATCGCATAACACTAAGGAGCCATTAACTGTAAAGATACTCAGCTTCAACATTCACAGTTCACTTTTGACGAGACAAGTCATAAAACAATCTTTGCCCATGCATTAAAACATGATTTTAAAAATGCAGGAAACATAATGGTTGTGAACAGACGTTGAGCTCACTTTTGTCAATGAAGTCTTTGTTGAAAAGACTTTGAAACTTCATTTATGTAAACAGGTTCAAGAACATGATGAAATTGAGCATGGACAGGTAACTGTAGCCTTGCGTGAATTAGTGAAATGAGGTTTAACGCCCTTATCAACACTATTAGGTTATTTAAGAGGTGGGACCTCCTAGTTTAACATCCATCTCCAAAAAGACCATGCCAAATAGGAAATTTGAGTAAAGTGCCTTTCCCAAGGACATAACAACAGACCCAATTGAGGCTCAAACTCCCGAAGTCAAGATCTCACAATTACGGGTCCAGTAACCTAACTACTAGGATACTCACAAATGTCAAAGACTGCCTTTTCATAGTTACCTACAAAGACACTACCAACATAGACAGTTCCACTTTTTTCACACCTAAAACTTTTCAGACGCATGCTACTATTCCCTGTGACAGGAAAGAAGAGAAAATAGCATCCCTCCATCAATTCCATCTACAGAATCTGAGACGCCATAACAAGTAGGCCTATAGAAAGAAAAAAAATTCAGAAAATGCATATTCAGAGCAGTTGTGTAGATTCGGTTGCAGAGTTGTCAACTTCATAAGATCTTATGTTATAGGAGACACGGAAGAGAAAACTGATTTTGCTTTTTTCCTTCAACTATTCAACATGGAGCTAACAGATGCAAACTGCGTGCAAGTCCAAATTTCAGCCAAGCTGTATTTCAAATATTTGTCTAAAAAGTTCGCTTGCATCATGTCTTCATAGTGCAAGTTTACGAAGTAAAAGTTACAATAAATGTTGTTGGGGCAAATATATGTTTTCTAGCATTAGCATGTTCGACTTCAGCATAGTTTTCCTTAAAGTTGTAATTTTTGGACTTGCACAATTCACAACAGTACCTTCAATGTGTAATTTGAAAGCAATTTTGAGGGATTTCTTTCGCTCTGAGAGTGAAAGTGAAACCAAATCCACAAAACGATTTTCAAAAAAAATATGTACGATTGAATTACACCAGAGCGTTTTTGCCCTTATAGGTAAGACATTGTCAGTTTGAACCAAACACCACTAAAATACTTTTCAGAGGTAAGTTTGGTAGATCAAAGTCACATGTTATGAAGGGGGAACAACAGGAAAAAACTGATGTCTTTTTAGCAAAAACATGAGCATCTGTCAGGAGAGTCTAGACAAAAGGAGAAGAAAGCAAGCATATGTTCAGAACAGATAAACCACACCAAAATGCCTTAAACTTGCAAAATGGGTGAAGAAAGTATTCAAAAATGCTGAAACAGAATGAATACAAAATTGTCACCATTGTCATAACCACCAACCATTGCAGTGGGACTTGCCGTATAAGAGGCACTTGTACATTCCTCACAAAAAGGACAGCATAATAGCAATGTATGACCAAAGCATAAAAGTGGGCTGTAGAATCACTCTGTTGTCACATCTTCCATTTCTTAGATATTCTGAAAAATAAACATTCTGGGAGCAAGAAGAAAGTGGTGAGAACGTAACAAACTGGAACCTGATAAATACTGCAATCTATGAAAACAAAATCATTTGTACAACACCACACCAATCTCTGCTGCCCCCCCCCCCCCCCCCCCCATTTAAAAAGCTTTCAATTGGTCATTTTGTACAGTGACCAACTTCTAAGTGCGAACATCCCCCCAGACATTGGAGGATCAGTTCGCTTCAGTTCTATTTTGTTTCAGTGAACACTATAAATAGACCAATTGCCCAAACCCGAGAAAACCGATGATGAGTTTATTTTGAAGGCCGCCCATCGGGCAATCGGTTTGGGCAGTTGGTCTATTTACAGTGTGCACAAAAACCACCAGAAACTTAACCGAACAAATCCTCCAATGGCCACCGGGTATTATGATGTGGAGAATACAAAAATAGCCTCACTTCATTCAAGTACATCCCATCTGAGAACTAGTTTAAGATTCAAAGAAAGAAAAAACCCAAAAAACTTTACAATGGATTTCCACGCAACAAGTCGTTAAAGCTTTAAAAAATAAAACAGCCTTAAAGTTAAACCTGAACTGGACAAAAAAATATGAAGAACAGACAAATACATTAATAAAGCAATCTCAACTTTTAAAAAACAATTACAAAAGATAAAAAACTGTGAGCTCTATTCTATTCTACAAACATAAGCTTTAATTGAGAGGAAAAAAGAACATAATTTTCATTCATAGGCCTCTTCATAAAGGCACAGAGATATTTATCATTGGTATAAATTATACTTTGTATAAAGCAGGTACCTGCAAACTACAGCCCGCTAGCCAGGTCTGGTCCGAGGATTAACCCAGTAATTAATAATGAGTGTGGTCTGCAGGGACTTTATAATTAACAAAAACAGAACAGTCTATTTTGAAATTCAATAGTTTCCAGCCACAGCAGAAGCAACAAATCAATGTGACCAAATATTCTTTTTATTTCACGATATGTCCTCGAGTAAAATATTATATACTCTAACTGGTGTTTAGTGTTAGTTTTAGTTTAAGTCTCACTTTAGAGAGCTTGGGTATTTCAATCGATTTCACTCAACTTCCCCCTACTTTAGCCACCTGTTGAATCGCTTCATCCAGCTCTTGACTTGGCCATTTTCTCGTTAATCTTACCTCTGATAACAGACAACCCTCACTTCCTTCAATCGCAAATATCTTGATTTCTATTTAAATAGATTGATATTTTTTTCACTAAACACAAGACAAATGAACAGTGTTTGAAATCATACCAAAAACCCAATATGCCCAAAAAATTGATGAGCGCCCGATTCCACCACGTCATGCCACAAATCGATACTACTATGATTTTAGTTAAAATAACGTGTGCGAGCAAATAGGGCCTACTTGATCTGGCATTGATGTTTTAGAAAATAGCGTTCCCAGTTCCTGAGCATGTCACAATAGAGGGAAACACACTAGAAGACGTCGAATCCTTCTGCTATCTTGGAAGTATAATTGACAGTGAGGGAGGAATACCGAACAGACTCTGAAATAAAATCCCGCGTTGGAAATGCACAGACTGCATTTATATCTTTGAATAGGAATTGGAGGACCAGGGATGCATCACTACGAACAAAGCTGAGGTCTTCAACTCAACTGTGAAGTCAGTCTTGCTGTTAGGATGCGAGACATGGAACGCATCTCAGACTTGCATAGAGAGGATCCAGGTTTTCTTGAACAAGTGTCTTAAGGAAGTTACTGAGGATCAAATGGACAGACAGGGTCACCAAAGACGAAGTACATAGGAAGAACGAGACAGAGCCCAGTCAGAGATGAGGTGGGAAGAAGGCATTGGCGATGGATTGGACACACTCTCAGGAAATCAAGCTCCTGCATAACAAGGAAAGTGTCAGATTGAAACCCACAGGGTAAAAGACCAAGGTGAAGACCACATGGAACCTGGAGAAGAGTCACGGATATGGATGTACAGAAAAGTAGGAGGACATGGAGTGGCATCAAGCGACTCGCCCAGGATAGGGAGAGGTGGAAAGAGTTTGTTCGTGTCCTATATCCAGGGTGAGAAAAGCACTGATGATGATGATGTTCAAAGTTCCTGCTGATAAAAAAGTCCAATCGGTGCTTCCCAGCAAAAGAAAAGGCTGAGAAAGTTTGGCTGGGTTTTTTCTCTCCATTTTTTAAGAAAAAGAATCTGATGGAACAGACGACACCAAAAAACAAAAACAAAAATCGGGATACACGCGATCGAAATCAGGGAAAATCAGGACGCTTGAAATTTGGGGGGGGAAATTGGGATATCCTGATTAAATCAGGATGAGTGGCAGGTCTGTGGTAGTCACCCTGTTATCCGTTATAAAAACCAAGATCTACCTCTTTGTATTCAACTTCGACAGTGATCCATGGTATAGAACGATCACTACAGTTATGAGCCACCCCACTTGAGGCTTAAAAGAGTCAACAAAAAGTTTCATCGGCAGGTGGGGACACATGAACGAGAACGGTGCTAATCAATTTTGTAAAATTAATTTTTCACAAATCTCCATGCCCATCATAAATCCCACAGTTTAGGCACCAGGAGAACCAGTTGAAAATCAGTGAACACCAGAAAAAAATCAGTAGAAATAGGGAGCCCTGATTTTATTACTAAGTTTCCAACATTCACAAAATGAAAAAAAAAAAAATCAAATTTGGCACAACATACCTTCATCTTATGCTCCATTGTACGTAACCATTGCCATTATCAAAACACTTCAACCGACCATCAATTACAGTGTGAGTGATGCAAGTGACTTTGTCCAGGCTGTGTCAGACAAGGCTAATTTCTTTAACCAGCTACTGCTCACTAACTATAAGCACTAGAAATATAAAAAGTTATATAAAGAGATGAACATACAACCCGTGATAGGAATATTTTTTTGCCAAAATTATTCTGCTAAACAATTTGACAGGTGAAGTGAGAAAGATTTTAGTCTCCTTTAATTTGGATTACTGTCAGTATTGTTCAATATATCTTACAAATGATGATGATTTTTAAAATATATATCACCGTATATTTCAGCTATGGCCTAACCGGTGTTTAATTTTCCAAAAACCATAGTGGCGAGTGTGGTCTGCACTCAAGAACTACTGAGATGCAACTATTTGGCTGACTTTGCCTTTGTGTTAAAAACAACACACTACACAATTCTCTTTGCTCTAGAGGCTATCACGTGTGATTCCCACACATAGCAGCCTAAAAACACACATGATTGCATTGACAAGGGAACAATGAAGACAAAAATATAACTCTTCATTCACAAGTGTGTAGAAGCCAAGATCAGATATGAACAAAGCAAAACACAGGTGTTCAAGGTACTACTAGGTAGGCCCAAAGCACATAAGCAGCAAATTATTAGGCCATGCAGCACAAGGAAGGTTTTAAGGATGCAATGTGGTACAAGAAGCTAATGCAGATCCAATGTTTGGTTGCGTCTATCCAATCAATAAGATGTACAATAGTATTTCAAGTCGAGTGTTCAACAATTGCAATGATAATAAGTAAACAAAATTCACAAATTATACTGTAGGCCCTACCTTTGACAAAACAGAAATTGATCAATTTTTTAGCTGATATGCGACTAAAGGCTCACAAGAAAACTAAAAAATCTTCCATCATGACTATTCCAAAGTAAAAAGACCCAAAAGAATGGGAAATCATGAAAGTTAGAGGGGCGATAACCCAAGATGACAAAAAAATATCTGCTAAAGCATGGGGGTCATAGTCACCATTCTTTAAACATTGAGGCTCAGACACTTACAGAGGAATTAAAAAATCTACAAAAACAATTTCCATGCTTTTTGGGATATTGTGTTATCTTTAACCCTATCCGTACGTAGTGTTTTACTATCGTATCCATACGACGTGGGGAACTCTGTGCTCCCACTTTCCAAAAGGGAAATTTACTCGTTAATCCGATTCATGCACTTTGCATAGAAGTCTGTCAAAATGATTTTTTGAGAATTGTTTCAAAGAGATCTTCGCACAAGATGTATTCTAAAAGGTGAAGAATACAACCCCTGGGGTACAAAATGACCCCAGGCGTACGGATAGGGTTTACCTCATATGAAGTTCATCCCATTACCTTACAACAGCAGGAGCATGAAGGACAACAGAAGAATAAACTCAGTTGCTGACAAAAACCTGTCTCACTATACAGATAGAAATAATAGAACTGGCAAACAAAACCCACAGAAAATGAATACATTGAAGACAAATAAATACCAAACTGAATGGAATGCTGAGCCACAGTGGATCGCATTCATAACAAGGTCTCTTACATCTGGAGCTTATGAATAAAGGCGAAATTCATTAAATCAAAGCATTCACCTAAAAACTGGAGTTTTCTTTCAGCCAAGTTTGTTAGCGATATCAATCACAAAAAATCACAAAAAGGGCTACACATATAGAGCTGATATACTGAGCTCTTGAGAAAGACATTCACCTACAAAATGCACAAGGTGGAAATGAAACAAAAAAGACAGCCAGAAGTATAAATTCAAATTAAATAATCTACTGGAAAAATCAATGGAATGGTGTAGTAAAAATGCCTGGAAGGTGTAGTTCTAGTGCTCACAGAAAAAGTGCCACAAGCATGCTCCAAAACCAGTCAGTGGAATAGGATACAGAGCGTGGCATAGAGGAAGACAGCAAGAAATCACTGCCAATTGTCGACTTTCAACATGAATTAAAAAAAAAATTTTTTTAAGGAAGCGAACATAGACATTTAATTTGCACCAGTTTCTTCTGTACAATTTGACAGGGGAAATTAGAGTATTCAACTTATTGTACAAGGACAGATGACATCTATCAATGTAAAAGAAGTAGAAATACCTACCTCAAACTGTGCTCAATAAAGCCCAATCTGATCATTTATTATGCATTTTCTGTTTCCTTTAACTCGCCAATACTTTGACCTGTTAATGGGCTTATACAACTTTTGTCTTAGTAAATGGCTGCTCTCAAACAAAGAGAGCAAAAGTCTTTTCAAAGTAAGACAAAGTTTCAGTGTGTTTGCCTTTTTAAACGTGAGAAAGAAAATCTTTGAGTCAAACACACAAGAGCCAGAAACTGTGCAATTATAGTGGCTTGCTTTTACAAATGTCTAATTGTTGTTAAAATCTTTTTCTGAAAGTGAAATCATGTAAAAAAAAATATGTGATAGTGGATGATTTATATCCCAATCAACACAACTTAAATCATTTAGGAGGCGGGCTGCTTCACCCCTGCCTGTAAAGGATACAATGTCCCAGCAGATAGATGGATATATTTGACAAAAATATCCCCATAAGGGGACCGACCTCATGTTTTCTGAGTGTCATGGTAAAGCACATAATGGCTACTCCACAGACCTACTGTAAGCTGACAAAACACCTTTATTTCATTTTGACGCCAAATTTTTTAATTCGCTTAATCGAAAGTCTAATCAGTAACCCTACTTATGTGACAAAATCAAAGTGAAACTGTGACTAGTTTTTGAACAAATTCAAATTCATAATTTTGGGACCACTCTATTTCTAAATGGTTACACTGACAAAAAACCTTTTTTGCGAAAATGCTGTGAAGAAAAAAAAAGGCGTTTGGTCAGCTTACGACACTTATGACAGTTAATCAGAAACACTCTACCAAAATTGAAATGCAAAATATCAGAAAGCATTGATAGGTAAGCTTTCAACATAACAGGCAAAAATCTCATAGCAGGACTATGTATATAATGTATAGACTATGCATTATACAAATAATACCAAATTCTATAGCCAAGAAACACAAAACAACTGGAAAAAACCCAACACAAAGCAAATGCACGCACACTTCAGCACTACCTACAATTATATGAGCAAAGTCAAATGGTGCTCCCACTTACTAGACCAACACAAACTTATTAAGTTAATGACAAACAAAAAAGTCACCTGACACTCTAGGACTAGGACAGGGAACCTGTTTCTGTTCCTCCAACCTCTTTCCCCACACAACAGATGAAAGAAGGCTTCCACAAAAAAAATTCTTACAGTCAAATCGCGTTATACCGCCTATCTTAGGATAACATGAAACTGGCAAAACAGCCGATCGGCAGTTGACATAAGTCAATTACAAGGATAGCACCGAATGTCATCTTAACCAGTGATAGACTGGTAGAGACTTAGAGACAAACTGTGACCACTCTTGACTCATCTAGATAAATCTTGTGCAATTGCCATGCACAGGAAAAAAATGAGTAGCAACCAATTACATGTACAGCGCCGGCTGAATTTTACGTAAATTCGAATTGAAATCTTTTGCAGAATTAAAAGTTATAGATTGTTCACTTTCATATGACCAGGTTAAAGCAAGACCAAATGAAATGATAAATCTTCTCAGATCTTTGCATACGGGTCTAAAAGTTGGATGACCAACAGAATCTAAAAGCCCATTCATAAAGGTCACTGCAAACCAAGATACCAACACGTTTTCTATGATGTAAGCCTAAAGCAGGTGAAAAAAAATAATAGGGGGATGTTCAAATATAATCTTATGCCGGGGGGAGGCGGGGGTGTCTTTGGCTGCTGTAAGAAGAATGTAAGAAAGTAATATTACACTTTGGTGAGATGAAAAAATTACAAGGAAAAAAATTGTGACACCATAATTTTGTTAAAAATAACACATGAAAAGAGAGTTAACTTTTCACTTAGAACGGTAAGCACAGCACATGCCGTGGCGATACAGTAGGTCTTCGAGCAGCAAGCACGACTATGCCATCTCGCACATAATACACCGCTGCGGCTGAAAAGGTAAAATGACACCGCAAGTTTTTGTTTTAAGCAAAAATGATCAGTAATAACAGATACACTGGAATCCTGATAAAGTCAGCATGCTTAAAGTCAACTCTTGCTTACAGTCAACCCCTCCCTGTGGTCCCGTTTTTTACCTTCTTTAAACCTTTAAGCCCTGAGTTTTTTCCATCGTTTCCCAGAGTTTTTTCTAGTCACCTAAACCCGGAGCACTATGTTTCATTATAACCCGAAAAGCTTGCCTCAAACTTCTAAATAGCGGAAACAAAGGCTTAGTCATTACTAAAAAACTTGGTTCGGGAAGTTCCGAAAAACAAGCAAAAACTAGCACTAAATAAAACGAAACAGTTGTCACTAGTATTGGACGCTCCCAGCGTCCGATGGGGAACAAGGTTATTACCACTGGACGCTCCCGTTCGATGGGGTTCAAAGAGTTAAGTAATTGTGCTTCTGATACAGTCAACCGCTTCACTGTTAACCTTGCGTAAAGACAACAATTTGGGGCAAAATGCCAAGACGACTTTATTTAAGAAGAGATATCAGGGCCTGAGCTAGTGGTGTGCACACCTCCAATTACTTTGTTCACTCATTATCTCTTGTTTTGGTGACAACTTCAGAACCATACTCACTGAAATTGAGCTAACATCTTGTTACCAGGTACTTTGTAATTTTGTAGCTGTCATCTTCAGTTTTCAGGGGCCAGTTGTACAATGGATAAAGTCAACCTTGCTCAAAGTCAACTTTTTTTCGGTCTCGAGGTGTTGACTTTATCAGAATTCCACTGTAATTTGTTTTATTTGTAATTAAGACACTTTTGACATTGACATATAAGTCAATTTTTTCCTCTTCGTAAGGAAGAGAGTATATGCAATATTTTGCTTGAATGATTTTCTCTTTTTTCCTCTTTTTTTCTTTTTTCTTTTTTTTTTTTTGTAAGTGTTTTACAGCGCTTGCACCTGCATGTGGTCATATGAGTTCGCAGGACACATTAAACATTTTCAGACGGTAGGAAATTTTGAATTTTGCTCGGGCTGCGGCCAAAGCCTACTCATCGAACTTGGACCACCAAGGGATCCTCAACGTGCAAAACTTGCACATGCGACCTCCAAGATATGTCGTTCTGGTCTGAGAAGGCTAGGTGTGGATCTTTCCAACCATAAGATCAGGGGGGGTGGCTGAAAGACAGCAGTAAGAAGTACGGAGCCAAGGCGTAGCAGTAGAAAGGCTGCAGATAGAGTAAGGAACCAGAGGAGGGGGCAAAGGGTGTAAAGGGGTGGGGGAAGAAAGTGGAAACGAAAAGAGACGACAGATCGTTGCTGGAGAGATGGAAAGGGGGGTGAAACGAGACCATTTTTAGAGAAGAAAAATTTATGTCGCTACCCTGATTTGATTTTTTTTGTTTTTGTTTTTGTAAAGTGTTTTACGGCGCTCGCAACTGCATAGGTCATATGAGCGCGCGGGACACACCTAATATTTTCAGTGGGTAGGAAATTTTGAATTTTGCACGGGTGGCGGCCGAAGCCTACTCTTATCGATTTTAGACCACCAAGGGATCTTTAACGTGCGCAACTTGCACACGGGCCCTCCGAGATTTTTCGCCCTTGTCCGAGAAGGCTAGGTGTAGATCTTTCCTACCAGAAGATCAGGGGTGTGGCAGAAAGACAGCAGGAAGGAGGAGTCAAGGAGTAATAGTAGAAAGGCTGCAGAAAGAGTCAGGAGCCCAGAGGAGGGGGCAAAGGAGGTGAGGGGGTGGGGGCAGAAAGTGGAATTGAAAGCAGACAACAGAACATTGCTAGAGAGCAGGAAAGGAGGTGAAAGGAGACAATTTTAGAGAAGAAAATTTTTCGGTCGCTACCCGGATTCGAACCCGGGACCTTTGAATGAGAGGCAAACACCTTAACCTCTAGGCCACGAGAGCCCCCCCTGATTTGAACCCGGGACTTATTGAATGAGAGGCGAACACCTTAACCTCTAGGCCACGACAGCTCCCCTCATTTACTCTGTTATTTTTTAGTGAATGTATAACTGCATATATGTGTGCCTGCCTAAAGAAAGATAGAAAAAGTCGCTACAGAGAATTTTGAGCTACAGGCTGGTAATGACAAAAAAAACCCACTTTTTTTACCAAAATGTGTTTCCATAAAAAAAATGATAGTTCCACAATTTTTAAACGTATTAAAAGGGTTTTCATTGATTTGACTTCTAAATATTTTATTTTGAATAATTTTGAGACGGACGAGGGTATTTTTTTAACATATATAAGAAATCTATTCTTGAAGCATGTTTTCTCTTCCCCGCTATGTTTTACCATTGAATTCTAATCATGATATTGATGTCAACTGAATGCCAAATTGGAAATGAATTTTCAATGAAAAAAATACACTAGAAACATTTTTTTTCAAGTTTGTAAGTGTCCTGAACTTAAAAGCTAATTTTTCAAAATTAGATCTTTATACCCTATCTCACAACATGTGCAATATCTCAAAAACAACTTGAGATATCTCAACGATTCAAAAACCACTGTGTTCAGCATTGAATTTTCTATAACATGCAACCCTTAACCCAAAAAGGTCAAAATCCGACTTTTTCGACCTTTCTTTAGGCACACACATATTATTATGTGCGCGTATACATACGTGTGTAAGTTTTTCATGAATATTATGTAGAGCGAACAGGACAACGATTGTAACACGGATCTGAGCCACATAAATGTCATAATTATTAGTATTATTGTTATAAGTGAAATATGTAATATTACGGAATGGGGGGGGGGGGGGGAGCAAATTCCTAGATCAAAATTTTTGGAAAAAAAACATTTTGTTTGGTTGGTGGCCTGCAGAAAAGCCATGGAGAGTTTCGCGGGCATAGGTAAAATTAAAAAAATGTTCGTGGACAGACAAAAGTGAACAAGCTATAAGCAATTTGTGTTGACGTAGGGTTTTTTTGGGGGGGGGGGGGGGGGTTAAATCTGATACTCGTCAGTCCTCAAGCCGCCTAAGACCTTTAACCTAGACTTAAGCGGTAGTCCTCACAATACAAAAGTCTCATGGGTGCCTGCCAGCCTTTTGGTCATCGGGCTGATATCCTGCAACACCATATAGTTTGCCAACAGACCAAAGTGGCGCAGTTTCTTTAGTTTCACCAGGTGACTTTAGAATTAAATTTTCGTTTTCTATAATGTTATAATATAGACAAAGCCTACAAATTCTAGCAATCTCATAATTAGCACAAATGAGGAGCATCCATGACAAACGCTAGAAATAAGCAGAACTCGCAGAGCTGTGCAACGTTTATAGTGTGTACCTCTGGTGGCCAATTCGCTGGCAGTATCTCATGGCAAATTTACATTTGTTTAATAAGGACCGTGTACAACTCAGACAGTTGAAGGATGGTGGTGTAAAGGAACAAATACTATGTTTATATAGGCGTTCCTTTTTTGTACATTGGCAAAATCTGGAAGTTAGCCGGGCTCGTGGTATAATGCCCCAGTTACATGCAACGATAAATTGTATCAGATTCATCGTATGAGAGAAATGTCCGTTTCATCGAACTGTGTTGTCTGTTAACACATTCCAATCTATCGTCCAGTTTTCTTTCGATCGAGGAGATTCCTCGTCATAAAGCCACCATGTCACTTTGCGACGACAGCGATTTGCCTGTACTCTATGAGAAGGTTTCGAGCTCTGGACCTAATGAAAGAAAGGCAAACACTGTATCTCTAGATCACGAGAGCCCCCCCCTTTCCCTCCTTCCCTGTACATTTTGATATAGCAGAACAGTGTCTTTAGAAAAGGGTGGCCATACTGTAGGCCTGCCATGTTGTGTGTAGAACCGGAAGCTTTGACTTGACTGCAGATGTGCAACGCACCGAGAGACCTTGATGATGCACAGCTTCACCATCGACGATCAACTAAATAATAAAATTGCTAAAATATACATAATAACGCACCAAATCAGGTTCACCGCGAGTAACTGTGCTTATTTTGAGACGCTGATTCCGAATATGCAATAAGTTTTTACCTACGATAATTATTTAAAAAATTTTGAGCCCTGAGTTTAGCTCTGCGCTGCGGCAAATTTCAAAGTGAATCTACGTCACAGCGCGTCTCCCGTAAGTGTGACTGTGATCGCACGGAAAATATCAAGCAGCGCTTGATTTCTCGACCGAGTCTCCAAACCATCGTTCAAACTTTGTACAATTTTGTAGTTACACCCAACGATTTATCGTATGATGGCAAGATCGTCCAGTTTTTGTACAATTTATCGTTATATGTTACCGGGCCTTAACAGAGGGCGGTATAACAAGGTTTGGCTGTATTTCTTCACAGAGAAGACAAAAACAAGCCTTGCCTATTTACAAATTGATCTTCATCACCCAATATGGTGCCACATCTTACACTTTCCCTCTAATAAAGCACATTGTATTCACGATCATTAAACTTGTCTCCTCCCCCCCCCCAAAAAAAAAAATCCACAAAAAACCCAAGCAAATAATCACTCTAACAACAGCACTGAAAAAAATAAATAAAGCGAAAAATTGAGTCTAAAATGTCAAAGTAGTGCCACACATTCATGAAAACTTTACAAGAAATAAAGAACATTGCAATTTGGATGACTTCCAACACTATATTCCAATAAACATTATCCATTAACATTTCTTCTTCATTCATTTATAGTCATTAAAGACAGTCATAGCAATAATACCACTCTTAGAAAGCTTCAAGCTGGGTCATATCCACAGTTTTACAATTTTGAAAAAGTGAAGAAGCTGGACAAATTATAAAACTGAAAAGGTTTATGCCACGTAAAGAAAATGACTGCCAGCATATCACAATGAATGAGTTTAATCAGATCAAAAGAAAACCAGATGATATGTGAGCACATGGGCTAAAAACCAAAAAAAAAATCTATTAAAAACAGTTCAAATAATGGCCATCAACTGTGGACCACTACTTGTTCCCAAAGGCTTCAAATCATGTCGTACTTATGACCATGTTGATATAATGTCATTTCATTCACTCATTATTCACAAAGGAGATTCACTCAAAAGTTACGTAAGACACGGACAAGATAATGAGCATTGAAATCACAGACGCATTAGCTGTCTCCCCCTTTGGACAACTGTGTATCGACCTATTAATACTTGCAATGACCAATTACCACCTTCTGTACAAAGTTCATGCAACACTACCTCTTGAAACCATAAACATAAGGTTTCAAAATAAAATTGCTTTACAATTTACAGAGTAGAAAAAAAAAAAAAATGAAGTACTATCTCTCTGGTCTTCAGGAATCAAAATAATAATTCTCCAATCCAGTGTAGTCCTTGGCTTCTTCAAACCCTTTCTGAGATAGTAATTTTATCAACCAAAGAGTGTCCACATGTTTATAAAACATCAAATTACTTGTGTTATACGAGGAGGGAAGGGAGTGGACAGACCACGAAAAAAGGCACAAAAAACGAATATCTGTCCATATCCATGCAGCCAAGAATCTCACATAAACAATTTACACACAGCCAACTGTATGCATTTACACACAGCCAAATGTATGCAGATGTAAGACTACACCAACAGATTAGGCTCCTATAACACTTCCTCTTTGAGCATACTGGATCATACTGTGCACTTGCATTTCAGCTTTGGGCAGACTTCTACATGAGCACCATAAGTTGTGCCATGCATTCAGTGCACAGAAGGGTAAAAGCAGTTGCCCTTAGACATATACCTGAGTCTATCAAATTTAAGCATGGCTTTCAAACCTCTGGCAAGAAGCAGAACAGCGTATATCTTCTTAAGCTGTGAGGACCCCATGAAATATTGGGTACACTACCTTGACTATGGGGAAATTCAGATCACGTTGGGCTCAAACTGGTGAAAGCATCTTACATGACAATTCAAATGAACTTCAAATTAATACAAATCATTACAAAGACATCTCTAAATACTTCATTCTTTTTCTCAGAGTCAGTAATTCTTCTGAGATAAATGAAATATGATGTTGATAAAAATAACTTTAAGATTTGAAGAAAAGCGTCCCTAAAGAAACATTAAAAGAAAACCTGAAAACCAAAAGATAAAATTATTTTGCCACAATCCTTGGAAGCCCAACTTTGCAACAGAAAGCAACTTAGATGCTCACTGAGTCTACACATTCTACAAACTTCTAACCATAAAAAAATAATATGCACGAAACTTGCAAAATGCTTACAGGTCAGGCCACAAACATGAACAATACCTGCAAAAAACTGAAGTATGAATATATGTACTTGTACATTGTGTACTTCAAGTAAACATATTTTGAGAGACTTTAACAATTAAAATTAGCTAAACAAATGGCAGTCCAAATAACATACATGGCATGTATAGATTTTAGATAGCATTGTCATACATCTACTCATAAAACAAAGCAGGAGAGAGTTAGACCTATAAAGATGGAAATTTTGTCACAAAGAGAAAAATAAGGGGAAAACAAAGAAAAATCTAATGCAGCTGGTTATCTTGATTTTGTTTTACCATGATCAGTTGGCCAAGTGAACTTCATTTATTGTCAATGGTGGAATGAATGTGGGGAAAATGTCTTGGTGACATAAGAATACATATCCATTATAGCACATGAATAAGCACATCTCCTCATGTAAATCATTACAAAGCCTTGAAAAAATGTGCCAGTCAGCTAGAGGCTGGTGATAACAATTTTATAAAAATCTTTAGAAACTCCCTCACATGCATAGAGTACTGTGCAAACCATTTGAGCTCGACATTTGGGAATTCAGTTTCAAGGGACTCCAGAGTAGAAGCTGTATTAACATGCAGTACCTTATTCAAAGTGATAGTACAAGTGGATATGTGCTATACAAAAATGATCTGCCTGGCAAAGAAATACAGTCCAGAACTGGGCCTGGAGAGCTCCTGGATTTAGTATTGCAGTCTCCCCGCAGATGTATAGGCCCGAGTTCACCCAAAAAACAAAAAAAAGAACAAAATTCATTTGCAGCGTAGCAGTCTCTTTAGACTTCACTTGACTTCTACCTGGGGGGTTGTGGTGGAGGTGGTCTCTGGTGTACTGAGGAGGAATGAATAGACAAAACGCATGAGAAACACTTTTTTTAGTAGAGGTTTTACGGCGCTCGCAACTGCATAAGGTCATATGAGCGCCAGAAGATTAGAGGTGTTACAAGAGAGTAACAAACATAAAAAAGAAGGAGGGGAGATAAGGACGATAGATGTTTGATAGGAAGGAGGAACAAACCACGCCAGAGCACCCGCCAACCACCCACAAGAAACACTTTCGTTAGCTCCATCCACTGAAATCTGACAAAGCACATATTTCCTCTAAAAATGAAGGATAATCAGCGCGTTTTTTTCCCGATGAAGTGCACACTGACCTAACAGATAAACAAAATAGTGATTGACAATATGCGGATGTATGCTTGGTGAAAGATAACGTAACGTACGACACATTTCTGATCAACATGCCTTTAAAATTTCTAAGATTGATAGCTACAGTGATCTGTTTAACCTTCCAGCCCCACGGTCCAAAGGGCGTATATTCTCAGCCGCGCTCAAGCCGCAGCCTGTCCTAAGAGCGTATATTTTCAGTTTCAGTGAGTTCCGAATTTGTCCATTTTTCCAAATGGCGGCAAACTTAATTAAAACTTTTCATAATCTTTGTTCATTTACTTTTAAACTTTGTTATATATGTTATTATCTAAAACTCATAAAAAAGACATTACGTCACCTTTTAGAATGCATGCTTTTTTGCTGAAATACTGCTGTATTGGCTGAACTGGGGTCTGCTGCCTGCTGTAATTACCTAAAACTGAGGTTAGGGAGTGCAGAAAAATGGCTGGGGCTGGAAAGGTTAATATTGTTGGGTAGGGTTCGAAAACAAAATTTTGAGAAAACTGGATAAAAAGTTTCCCTTAGATCTGGATTGAGTTCTACTCCAAATGGAAATTGAACTATCAGCCTGCTGTGTCGTTTGTCTCTAAAAACCTTGACAACACATTTACGACTCCAAGTGCAATTTTGAAAAGCAGTTTAACTCTTTGAACCCCATCGGATGCTAGGAGCGTCCAGCGGTAATAACCCTGTTCCCCATCAGACGCTGGGAGCAACCAGTACTAGTGACAACTGTTTCGTTTTATTTAGTGCAAGATTTTGTTTGTTTGTCTGAACTATTCCTGAACCAAGTTTTTTAGTAACGACTAAGCCTTTGTTTACGCTATTTAAAAATAGGAGGCAAGCTTTTGGGGGTTATAATGAAACATAGTGCATCAGGTTTAGGTGACTGTAGAAAAAAAATTCAACGAAACGGAGGAAAAAACTCAGGACTTGGAAGAGTTAAGACACTGTTTCAGTTTCAAAGTATCACAAGTATGTCTATGCGTGGTGCTTCCCTTTCTTTACTGTCAATGTACTTACGCGCCCTACACACCAAGAGAAAGGACACAAGCTGACCTAAAATTAGATATGAAAATGTGAAGGGCTTAATTTCTATGAATGGGCTGTAGAAATTGTTGTCAATGACAATGTTAACAATTTCTTAGAGTGGCCTCATGGCTTTGCTTTGCTCAGGAACCATAACAGGGTTCGAATGCGCAAAACTTCCCATCCTTTACTGTTTTGATTTTATATATATTCATAATTGCGATTCACAGCTTAAGAAAGGTCACAAGCTGACCTAAATTTTGGTATGCACTGTGAAGGGGTTTGTTTATATTAATGAGTCGTAGAAACTGTAGACTCTGACAGCAAATGTTCTTATGCAATTTTTGTTATTATGTCAATGATGTGTCAAAAAAACATCTTCAAAAATACATTTTTAATGAGAAAATGGTACATCCAGTCGGATTCTCCTTAATGTCAGTAGTGGTTTTACGGCGCTCGCAACTGCATAAGGTCATACGAGCGCCAGAAGATTAGAGGTGTTCCAAGAGAGTAACAAACATAAAAAAGAAAAAGGGGAGATTAGGACGATAGATGTTTGATAGGAAAGAAGCAGCAAACCACACCAGAGCACCCGCCAACCACCCACTTGAGTTCTCCATACAATAGAAAACATAACAAATAACAAAAAGAAATACTTACCAGAATGTTTAGGATTTTTGCTGGGACAAACCTTGTTTACATTTGCAAAGGGTTCAGGCGGGGGGAACTCGTTAGATTGATGAAAACGAAACCGTTTCTCGAAATCTGAAACAACAGAAAGAAGAGTAACAATCAAACGAGACTATGACAATCAAAAAGAGAATGTTAACAAATTACACCCTGTTTAAATGTCTGCACAATCAAAATGCACCTGTATTTGAAGACCTGAGAACAACAACAAGGTTAAGTCACATTTTCCTAAAAACAGAATATCATTCAAAAGCTGTCACAAAGACCTATCTATTAATAGCACCGATGAAGCACTATTCTGTTCACACGCAAGTTATTCTTGTTCAAAGATGTGAAGCTTAAGTGCAACAACAAGGTCAAGTCCAGAAAAAGTCTTCTTAAGCCCTCTAATCGGAAATTACTTTAAGTATTTCATGAAGTGAGGTTTTCGCTCATTTTCTCTAAATCATTTAAGTGTGAATTGACCTTAGTGTTGTTCTCAGGTCTTCAATTGTTAAAACAAGTACACAAAGAAAGACTGTACAGTTTAACAACTTTTAAACTTTCACAGATGAAATAAGACATTTGGGCAGTGGATACATTTCACGTATCAATTAGAAGAAAAATAGAAACACCAAGTTTTAGTTTAGTATGGGGTTTTACGGCGCTCGCAACTGCCGAAGATCCTATGAGCTCGCAAAACACAGTGTGTTGCATTCGCAACAGTTCACTGCACGGCTGTTCAACTATCAGACTTGAATATTAAAATTCAGGGTAAATATATTTTCAATTTAAAACAGCTCTCAAATAACATAAATATGTTTAACAACTTTGTTTCATTTTATAAATTCCCATAAAGGCCAATGCCTTCATAAAATCCCAAATTCTGTTGGGAACAACAGCGGTAAACAGATCTTGCAATTTTTTGCATTTAAAATATTATTTCCTTCGGGTCTCTCCGAACTCCAAGGTCTAGATATTCTGTTAAAATGTGTCTAATGGTAAAATCTGTGTCGCATCCGACACAGAACGGCTTCTCATCTCCCCGAAGGAGGTATTTGTGTGTTAGGGCCGTGTGTCCGATGCGTAATCGAATAAAAATGACTTCGTCTCTTCTGGAGAGGCCAGCAGGATTTAGCTGTCCCCGTTTGGGTTTAACGTTGTGAAGTTTGTTTGTTTGTTTTGTCCAGTGGGTCTCCCACAGACTGGAGTTGTAGTTTTTGACTTTATTTTTACGGCCAATCTTTTTATTTAGTTTAGTATGGGGTTTTACCGCGCTCACAACTGCATTAGGTCATATGAGCGCACGAAACACAAATTAGTTCTATTCGCAACAGTTCACTGTACGGCTGGGCTCAAGTCAGTAGTTAGATCTTAAAATGTTAAAATATCTAAAATTTGGAGTAAATATTAAATATATTTTCAATCTAAAACAACTTTCCTAAATAACATAAACATTTTTAATAACTTAATTTCACTCTATAATTTCCCATAAAAGCCAATGTCCTTCATAAAATCTAAAACTCTGTTGGGAACAACGACGAAAAAATATCTTGCAATTTTTTGCATTCAAAGTATTTCCTTCGTTTCTCTCCAAAGTCTAGACATTCGGTTAAACGAGTCTAATAGTAAAATCTGAGACACAGAACGGCTTCTCTTCTCCCTGAGGGAGGTATTTGTGTGTTAGGGTGTGTGTCCAATGCGTGATCGAGTAAAATGACTTTGTCTCTTCTGGAGAGGCCCGAAGGATTTCGCTGCCCCAGTTTGGGTTTAATATTGTGAAGTTTGTTATTTGTTTGTTTTTTCCAGTTGCTCTCCCACAGACTGGAGGTGCACTTTTTTACTTTATTTTTAAAGTCAGTCTGTGGGAGAGTGTTCGTCATTGATCCCAACAGAAGGGATAAGGATTTTTCCGTTAGGTCATCTACCTGCTTGTTTCCTCAGATGCCCACATGGCTAGGTATCCATGCGAACAAGATGCTTTTTCCGTTGTCAGTGAAGACGTGTATTTTTTGTTGTAGCCCAACCATTTTTGGGTGTAGGAGCGTGTAGCTTGTAAGTGAGATGATGCAAGATAGAGAGTCAGAAAGGATAAGGAAAGATTTGTTAGGAGAATTTTCTACGGAGTCTAGTGCCATCTCAATGGCAGTGGCCTCCGCAAAGAAAATGGAGGCTTCGGGATGGAGTCTCCTCTGGTGTCATATACCTTGTGACGAGCATGAAGTTGGCGGTATAAGGAGGTTTTCATGACATCTGTTAAATACATGTCGCACACACTGCTCAACGTCAAAGGAAATTGTTTACCAAACAAGACTTAAGCGGGGTGGGTGATATCTGGAGACGCCAGATATTTTGTCGGGGGCCTGAGATGCCGGTGTTCCTTTAAAGTTTCTCCAGGCGACTTAAAAATTTAATTTAATTTTTTTTTTTTTTTTTAATATTGACCAAGGCCTAAAAAAATTGCATGTTCATAATTACCAGATAAAATTTTGTCAGGCTCTACTGGGGAGCAAAATTTGATGTAATGCACTCTTCTACATTTTACATTGTATTGTGTTCGCTTGCGACACACTATGTGCGTCACGACGCGATGGAATCAGGTGCTCCTCAATTTTGGGGCATATGGAGTTGGTGTAACCTTAAAGTCTGTCCTTTTGCCTTGCTTTTGATGAAAAAAAATATATCAATTTATCTTGGATATAATTCAAGATATTTGAGATTAAAGGAGGTGGTTTCAGAGGTAAAATTAGCAAAAAAATGGCCACCAAAATTGAGTTATTTCCTTAGCATGAGAGTCCATTGAAACTGAAAATTTATATCTGTAATGCCTTTAATCAAAGTTTTCCAGTAAAATCCACAAGGAAAGGTGTTCTTCAAAGGGCATGAAAGGTGTCGAGCCAAAAAAAGAAATCCGATAAAAATTCCTAAACCTGCAGAGAAATGCCAGATTCTTGACTTTCATTATTTTGACGAGCACCTGCCTCACATGTTATTGTAGAGTATTTAGTAATGGAAAAATAGAAAATTGTGAGCATGCCTGGTAAAAGAGACCAGATGACACATTTTGAAGAATCCCATTTTTTTGCATTTTCATGTGCCGAGTTCATTTATGAACAATAATAATATGCTTTTTGAATTTTAAAGACATCTTCAGTAGTTTTTGAGATATGTGTGGTGTATGTGTAAACGCAACCTTTGGACATGTAGAGTGAACACATCTTTAGAATAGGACATGTAGAGTGAATGCACCTTTAGAATAGTTATCGTGACGTAGGCCTACTAAAGGACATCCCACGTGACTTCAGGCAAGCGGCGGATAAAGTAAGTAGCACTCACTCATGGGAGCCGAAACAAGTCACATCGGCTAACCAAAAACTACTAGAAGACCGTCGTCTCCAGAAACCACAAGAGTCGTCTGTGAATCATTTTTTCTGTAAGTTTGCATAGACAGCTCATCAGTGCTATGGTCTGTAATTGGATGGGTGTGTGTGATCTTTGTTAGGTTTGGGTATTGGAATGATAGTGGCGAGACGCCAAGACTCTGGAGAAGAGTGCGACCGCCACATGTCGTTGTATATGACTAGTAAGAGTGGAAGTGTTTCTGTGGGTAAATGTCTAATGATCTGGTTGTGAATGTCATTTGGAACTGTGGCTGTATTGCCTAGGTTTGAGATGCATGATATTAGTTCGTCCAATGTGAAGTCTGCGTTGTAGGTTTTAGTGTTGTTTGAGTGGAAGTTCAGGTGCTGTTGTTCTCTGTTAGTCTTAGTTTTGATGTTTTGGAAGGTGGTGTTGTAGTTTGCTTTGGATGAGTTTTTGGAGAGAGATGTAGCTATTGTGGTTGCGATGTCTGCCTGTGCGCAGTGGGTTGTGGTAGCCAAAAAATTTTAATTAAAAAATAAGAATCAGGAGTATTACTTAACTATTGCACTGTCGTACAATTGAATAAAAATCGTAACGATTCTGCCAAATTCATAATGAGGGGCAGCCCTACTATTGAACTGATACTGCATAAATAATCGAACAGTACTGAAGGGGGGAATAAACTATTTTGAAAAATTACTTACCATCACCTCCAGAGCCCCAGCTTCCAGACAATCGATTGTGTGGCACACTGGGAGGTTGGCTTGGAGGCGGTGCTCCTTGACTCCGCCCTACAGTGCCACTGCCGTTGACATCTCGCCTCACTGGAGGTGGGGGCCTGTTACTGGGAGGGCCAGACCGACCAATCGTTCCACCAACCGGCGGTGCATTGGACGTCGTCCTAGTGGGTGGAAGTGGAGGAGCGGCAGCCCTATTGGGGGGGGGAGGAGGTGGCGGCCTTGCAGGACCCACTGAAAGGTTGCTACTGTCAGCCAGGTGGCTAGCAGGTGGCGGAGGGGGTAGAGGTCGACCCACCATGCTGTTAGGTCTGTTGCTGTTGGGTGGCGGCCGGCTTGGCGGGGGAGGAGGTGCTCCCGTGGGCAAAGGAGGAGGTATGCCCCCACCACCAGCGTGGGGAGCGTTAGGCACTGAAGACTGCTGTGGTGAACTTCGGGGATGTTGCTGCTTGGTGGCTAACCCCGCAGCCAGCGAGGCAACGCTGGGTCTCTGAGCATCTGAGGAGCCACCCCTGAAAGCATTGCCACTGGTGGGGCGAGACCCTCCACCATCTTGTGGTTTATTGCTGCTGGGAGGTGGCGGGGGTGGGCCAGTCCGTGGGCCAGCCTTGCTGAAATTGGGCTTAGGAGCACCTGGTGGAGGGGGAGGTGGTCCTGATGAAGGTTTGTTGAAGCTGGGTGGTGGTGCAGGAGGTGCTGGTTTGTTAGAACTTGGGGGCGGTGGCGGAGGCCCACCATTAGCCACGGAGCTGGCTGAGCTGCGAGTGGGTCCATTAGAAGAACCTGGTGGCTTTAGAGCTGGGCCTCCGGCACCTGAGGTAATGAAAGGGTACAAACAATGAGTAAACAGCTATGAATGACAAATTTCCTGGGAAAACAGTCCCATTAGTACATGTGATATAAATAAAGAAGACAAACTACAACATTCTCCTTTTCTTGTGGAATATCTCACAAGCCAGATGTCAATGAACTATCTGGTCCTTGTTACTAATCAATAGCACTTTCCACCTTTAAGATAATTAGCACCACATATTTTAACAATAAATTTACACAAAATTACAGTTGAGTGTTAAAAACCCCAGAAATAATTAATAATTGCCTTTTTAAGTAAAAATGTGAACAGAAAAAGAAGAGAGAGTTTGAGATATGAAATTATGTCAGAGAGCAAATGGTAAACACAATAGACGTCAAAAAGTAAAAAGACACATACCTCTTGATTGACCTGCCGGCCTTAGTTTTGGCATTCCACCAGCAAACAGTCCCCCTAAGCCGGATGGTGCTCCACCACTTCCTCCCCCTCCTCCCATAGCACCTCCACCTCCACCTCCAGCTCTACCATTTCCACCGCCTCCACCACCAGACTTGACACCTGAAATAAAAAAACATGTTAGAGAGTTTCAAATTAAATGTTTACAAAACTATTTTTTTAGAAAAGGTTGCAGTAATATAGTATGTGTCACGACGTAGTGGAATCAGGCACTTGTCAATTTTTGGGCATGTGGTGCTATTGCCTTGGTATCACTTTAAAGTATGTTCATTTTCCTTGCTTTTAACGAAAAGAAAAAAACCCCATTTATCTTGGATACAAGTCGAGATATTTATGATTGAAGTTGAAGGAATTGGGGTCTCCTGGTTTCAGAGGTAAAATTAGCGATAAAATGGCCGCCCAAGTTTGATTATTTCCTCAGCTCAACATACCTGAGCAATATATTTGTTAGAAAATAAGCATGTGTTTAGAGTACATAACCATAGGTCCACACAGAGATTTCCTTGTTTGATCTACACATAAAAAGAAACTTCAACTCATATGGCGGGGGAGCTGCTGCAATGAAATGTTTTCGGTTTCGTTTAAATAAAATCTATTATATATTTTTTGTTCCCAGTGAAATTATTACAAAAGGATCTACCTTTGTCAAGTTCCATCATTAATTTTGGGCTCTGTGACCTAGCAAAGGTCATGACATGAACATTTCATAATATACACTCTAGAAAAAAAATATGCCAACCCTATAAAGTTGAAATTTTGCACACAGACTGAGACAATATCTGTGTCATGACAAGACAGATTTTTGCTACTCATAGTTTTTGAATGAGGATAGAATTTCCAAATCCATTATTTTAATGCCAAAAATAGCAATAAATACACAACAGGTTTTTTTTCTAAGAGTTTTATCCGTTTTCAAGTCAAAAGCCTCTGTCAGTGCATTTATCATGTAAACATGCTGTAAAAATTTCATACCTACTAATACCACCACTCTTAGAATGAGCATGAAGTTGGCAGTTTAACAGGGTTCCTCTGTCAAATAGTCACTACAGTCCAACTTCAAAGGAAATAATTTTGCTGTGTGATTTGTGGTTGCAAAGTGTCTTTTTGTTGGTGATTTATGTAAACAGTCGACTCCACTTGTGTTGAACCCGTTTGAGTTGATCTTCGATTAAGTTGATCTTTGCTTCAGGTCCCAGCATCATTCTCTTCTTTACATTTCGTTAAACTCAAATGGTATGTTGAGTTCCACAAAACGGTAAAAACACTTGATTTGAAGTGCTATTTTACTTTTAAATACTTTTGCCTGTGAATCATTGACACTAGTGATACTTAACGTAGAAATACAATCAGCCCTCTGCCACAACACAATAACCACGTCCATTACTGATGCTGCTTCTCTTCCCTTCAAGGCCGAAGGGTGGTGCACCGTAATATACTTGGGTTTGAAAAGTGTCTTCTTGTTGGTGTTTAAGTAAACAGTCGACTCCACTTGTGTTGAACTCAACATAACTGACTGAGTTATATCTAGATGTAAAAAAGTGGTGCAGGGACCTAAGGCAAAGATAAACGTAATACCTTGACTGTAACTTAGTTTAACGTTCACTTTTTTAAATCTGGAGTCCCAGTTAGAATTTTTTTTACTTTATAAAAATGTTCTTTTTGCTAGTAATAACATTCAAGGGATTTTCATTTTAGTGATCTAAACTTTTGTTTGTTTTAATAGGGGTTTTACAGCACTCGCAACTGCATAAGGTCATATGAGAGCTCGAAACACAAGTTGGTTGCTTTCACAACAGTTCATTGCACGGCTAGGTTCGGGTCAACGATCAGATTTTAAAGTGTTAAAAACTTGTGGTAATATAACAATGTAAAAATGGCAATCTGCTTAAAATCAAAACATAATGTATTTACAACTTTCCGTAAAGGCCAATGGCCTTTATCAAAATCATGCACGATGTTAGTTAGTTCGTCTAATGCGAAGTCTGCGTTGTAGGTTTCAGTTTTGTTTGAGTGGAAGTTTAGGTGGTGTTGTTCTCTGTTAGTTTTGATGTTTTGGAAGGTGGTGTTGTAGTTTGCTTGGGATGAGACTCTGAACGTGTTGGACGGTGTCTGTGCGTCTACCCAAAACTTATTTGCGATTTTGAAAACTTGGTTGCGTGGTGTCTGGCTGTTGATTTTGGAGATGCATTTTTTGAATGGATGTCTTTTGCTCTCCCTGAGGCATCTACGTGCCTCAACTCGAGCCTTTAAATAATTAATTTTGTTTTCTGTCAATCTGTGGTGGTGTTGTTGACAGCTTTTCGATATGCTGCCTTCTTTTTTTTTACTGCATCCTCAGTCCACAGACAACCAGATCTTGTTCTTCCGGGGTTTTGTTTTTGTTTTTGGTATGTGTTTGTGGCATATTTCTAAAAGCTTTTCGAGGAATTTTTTTTAATTGAGGTCAAAAGTGGGATTCAGAATCAGGGAACATTCAGAGGCAAACCTGTCCCAGTGTGCTCTTTTGTTGTTGAAGTGTTCTGGGATCTGGTCGTTTTGGAGGCTATTGTTTTTTAGAAGAATTGGGAAATGTTCCGTACTGTCATCCAGCACAGACCACTCAAAATCTGGGACTAGGTCAGGGGTACAAAAGGGGAGGTCAGGGGATGAAGTGCTAAAAGTGGCTCTGTTTCTGTAAGTGGGAGACTTATCATTTAATAGACAGCTGTTATTTTGAAATAAAAAATCTTCTATTATTTTTCCTTTCTGGTCTGTAAGTTTGTCTCCCCAAAGGGGGCTGTGTGCATTAAAATCACCTAGCAAAATAAACGGTTTTGGAAGCTGGGCCTTTAAGTTATTTAGTTGGGTTATTTTGAGGGGGTAATTTGGTGGGATATAAAGTGAGCAGAACATGATTGGTCTGTGCAGGGTGACCCGTACGGCAATAGCCTGGTCGTCCTAAGATGTATTTGTCAGTGGAGTGTGTTGTTGTCGGTGTAGATGGTGGTTCTACCGGAAGCAATCTGGTTCTCCGTGTGAATGTGATGATACGCAGTAAATCCTCTTAAGTCTATGGTTAGTATTTAGTATAGTATAAGGTTTTACAGCGCTCGCAACTGCTAAGGTCATATGAGCGCGCGAAACACAAGTTTGCAAAAGTTCACTTCACGACTGGTTAACTAATTTACTTTAAAATGCTAAAAGGTTAAAATATTTAAATTCGGTGTAAATACATTTGTGGTTTAAAACAACTCTTTTAAGTAACAATAATTATTTTTAATAATATCAAATTCATTCTACAACTCGCCATAAAGGCCAATGGCCTTTATAAAATTCAAAATTCTGCTGGGAACAACGACGGAAAAAATATCCTGCAATTTCTTGCATTTATAATATTTCCTTCGGATCTCTCCAAAGTCTAGACATTCTGTTAAAATGTGTCTAATGGTAAAATCTGTGTCACATGCGACACAGAACGGCTTCTCATCTCCCTGTAGGAGGTATTTGTGGGTCAGGGCCGTGTGTCCGATGCGCAATCGAGTAAAAATGACTTCGTCTCTTCTGGAGAGGTCCGAAGGATTTCGCTGTTCTAGTTTGGGTTTTATTTCATATAGTTTATTATTTTTCTGGTTTTCCCAGTGGCTCTCCCACAGACTGGAGGTGTACTTTTTGACTCTATTTCTAAAGTCAGTCTGTGGGAGGGTGTTTGTCGTTGATCCCAGCAGAAGGGACGAAGCTTTCTTCGCCAGGTCGTCTACCTGCTCGTTTCCTCGGATGCCCACATAGCTAGGTATCCATGCGAACATGATGTTTTTTCCAGTTTCGGATAGTGTATGGATTTTCTGTTGTAGCCTAACTATTTTTGGGTGTAAAAGTGTGTAGTTTGTGAGTGAGGTGATGCAAGACAGAGAGTCAGAAAGGATAAGGAAAGATTTGTTAGGAGAATTTTCTACAGAGTCCAGTGCCATGTCAATGGCAGTGGCCTCCGCAGAGAAAATGGAGGCTTCAGGATGGAGTCTCCTCTGGTGTGTACTGTTGGAAGATAGGGCTGCGGCGCCCACTTCATTGTCTTTTTTGGAGCCATCTGTGAAGATGAGCTCCGCACCGGGGTATTTATCTATTAGTTTTTTGTATTCTGCTTGAAAAGTTTTGGTGTTTGTGCTTTGTTTGTTGTGTGTGGTCAGCTGTAAGTCTACTTTTGCCTTGGTGAGGTGCCACTGAGGGAGGTCAGGGAAAAGAATTTGTAGTGAGAGTTGTGTGCGTCTGAGTGAGAGTGGTGGTATGTTGGCCTCGGCCTGGAGGCTCTCCACCGGAGAAGTGCGGAAAGCCCCCAGAGCGAGGCGGAGTCCATGGTTCTGTATTGGATCTAGTATTTTTAAGACGTGTGGTTTTGCCGATCCGTAGACTTGACAGCCATAGTCAAGCCTGGACTGGACAAGGGAGATGTACAGGTGGAGAAGGTGTTTTGAGTCCCCGCCCCACTCCGGATTTTATAGAATTTTCAAAGCGTTTAACGCTTTCTGGCACCTCACACGAAGGTCTTTGATGTGTGGTATAAATGTGAGTTTTTTGTCGAAAATGACGCTGAGGAAACGAGCTTGGTCCTGGACGGGAATCCTTTCTCCGCATAGTGTCAAATCCGGCTGCAGCACACGTCTGCCTGTTCGGCAGAAGTGTACTGCAACCGTCTTTGACGGGGAGAACTTGAAACCGTTATTGTTTGCCCACGTTTCGAGTTTGTATTTGCAGCTGCCTTTCCATAGATCTCAAATGAGGATTTTTCGAACGGCAGCATATCAAAAAGTCGTCAACGTACAACGAGCTGCCTATGCTGTTTTGGAGGGTTTTTACTATGGAATTTATTTTAATTTCGAAGAGGAGAGGAGAAAGGATGCTCCTCCTGTTTGTGGGGGTCTGAAAGGGAGGATCCGACACGAACCTGGAAGGAACGGTTCTTCAGGAAGTTGCCAATGAAGGCAGGGAGGTGACCGCGTATGCCGAGTGCGTGCAGGTCTCGAAGAATGCCGTACTTCCAGGTTGTGTCGAAGGCTTTTTCTAGGTAAAAAAAGATGGCGATCATGTGGCCTCTTTCAGCGAACGTCTCGTGTATAAAGGTCTCCAGGCGGACCAGGTGATCCAGAGTGGATCAAGTTTTCCTGAATCCGCACTGGAGAACGCTCAGCGAGCCCGTCGTTTCCAGAAACCACATGAGTCGCCTGTGAATCATTTTTTCAATCAGTTTGCAGAGACAGCTCGCTAGTGCTATTGGTCTGTAATTGGATGGGTGTGTGTGGTCCTTGTTTGGTTTGGGTATTGGAATGACAGTGGCGAGACGCCAAAACTCTGGAAAGGAGTGCGACCGCCACATGTCGTTGTATATGTATAGTAGGAGTGTGAGTGTTTCTGAGGGTAAGTGTCTAATGATCTGGTTGTGGATGTCATCCGGTCCAGGGGCTGTATAGCCCAGGTCCGACATGCACGATGTTAGTTCGTCTATTGTGAAGTCTGCGTTGTAGGTTTCAGTGTTGTTTGAGTGGAAGTTTAGGTGTTGTTTTTCTCTGTTAGTTTTGATGTTTTGAAAAGTGGTGTTGTAGTTTGCTTGGGATGAGTTTTTGGCGAGAGATGTAGCTATTGTGTTTGCGATGTCTACTTGTGTTTCAGCTGTGGTTCCATCCGGCCTCTGGACGTGCCGAATGGTGTCTGTGCGTCTACCTAAGAATTTTTTTGCAATTTTGAAAACATGGTTGAGTGGTGTCTGGCTGTTGATTTTGGAGATGTATTTTTGGAATGATTGTCTTTTGCTCTCCCTGAGGCATCTACGTGCCACAGCTCGAGCCTTTAAATAACTGATCTTGTTTTCTATGGTTGACGGCTTTCGATACGCTGCCTTCTTTTTCTTTACTGCGTCCTCACATTCCCAAGAGAACCAGGTCTTGTTCCTCTGGGGTTTTGTTTTTGTTTTTGGTATGTGTTTGTGGCATATTTCTAAAAGCTTTTCATGGAATTTATTGTAGTTGACGTGGAAATTGGGATTAAGAATCTGGGAACATTGATTGGCTAACCCGTCCCAGTCTGCTTTTTGAAGTTGAAGCGTTCTGGGATCGGGTCGTTTTGGAGGCTAATGTTTTTTAGAAGAATTGGGAAATGATCCGTACGGCATCCAGCACAGACCACTCAAGATCTGGGACTAGGTCAGGGGTACAAAAGGGGAGGTCAGGGGATGAAGTGCTAAAAGTGGCTGTTTCTGTAAGTTGGGGATTTATCATTTAAGAGACAGATGTTATTTTGAAATAAAAAGTTTTCTATTATTTTTCCTTTCTGGTCTGTAGGTTTGTCTCCCCAAAGGGGGCTGTGGGCATTGAAATCACCTAGCAAAATAAAGGGTTTTGGAAGCTGAGCCTTTAAGTCATTTAGTTGGGTTATTTTGAGGGGGTAATTTGGTGGGATATAAACTGAGCAGATCGTGATTGGTCTGTGCAGGGTGACCCGTACGGCAATAGCCTGGAGGGTCATCTTAAGATGTACTTGTCTGTGGAGTGTGTTGTTGTCGGTGTAGATGGTGGTACCACCGGAAGCAACCTGGTTCTCCGTGTGAATGTGATAGTACGCAGTAAATCCTCTTAAGTCTATGGTTGAAGCCAGGGCGAATTTTGTTTCTTGAATACAGGCCATTCGTGGGCACAGTGTGGCCTGTAAATGTTGAAATTCTGCAATGGAAGGTCGGATTCCGCCGGCATTCCATTGCAGGACCGCCATTATGATTTTTTAGTTTTTATTTTGGAGCTCAAAGGCCCCGGCTTCAAAGAAACACTCTGACTCCTCCTTGCGGGGGAGGCAGAGTGTTTTCTATGTTGCCGTCCTGGATTGGACGGCGGTCTAGTGGGGGATTTGGAGGAGTGACAGACTCCGCCCTTCCCGGGGTCAGGCCGGTGAGGGGGTCGCAGCTGTCTTCCTCCATAGGCAGGGGTTTGTCTGCTGGAGGGATAGGGGGAGGTGGAGCAGACCGAGGGGGCTGGGAACTGGGAGGAGGGGAGAAGTCCCACCTCACACTCCATCAGAAGGATGGGCTGTGAGGTGGAAGAAGAAGGAGAAGAAGAAAAAGGGATAGAAGAGGGGTGAAGGGGAGAAGAGGGGGCGGAGGAAGAGTCCTCCCCGCCCTCCCCTAGAACCCCATAGCGGATAGAGAGTGACACCTCAAAGGGGGTTGCCACAGGGATAGTAGCGGGCTTTTTGTTCTTAGGCACAGAGATTTGCCTGTTGACTGCGGGCTTTGGGAGGTCGGCAGTAGAATTACTTGCCGACCTCGTGACCTCCTGGGCTGCCTTTGAATACGACCGGCCAATGACTGGGGTTATGATTGGCGGGCAGACAACCTTACGGGCCTCCTGGAAGGAGCAGCCATTTCGCGCCTTGTATTCTTGGATGGCGCGTTCTTGGAGCCAAGTCGGGCACTCCTTGCTGAAAGCTGTGTAGAAAGCTGTGTGCTGGCCGTGGCAATTGGGGCAACAAGGGCTAGCCTTGCATTCCTTCTCAGGACGCCCAGTCTTGCCACGAGGACACACGGCTGCGTGACGGCACCGTGACTGGCTATGGCCGAACTTCTAACATTTGAAACAGCACAGATGGTTCGGCACATAGGGTCGTACGTCGAGTACCAAGTAAGATGCCCGAACGGTGGCTGGAGGGCGACACGATTTGAAAGTGAGGACAATCGTGTTCGTTTCAATAGTAGTCTCCCCCCGCCGAAGAGCAATCCGGCGGGCTTCGACCACTCCCTCACAGTGCTCCACAATTTCTTCCATGGAGCAGCCTTTCACCTCATGGCTGCGGACTACGCCCTTCGAGCGGTTGAATTTCTGGTAGCGCTCGGACCTACATGGAATACCGCCGGAGGTCGTGGTATCCAGGAGTTTGGTCACTTCGTCTTCAGTTGCGCACTTGACGAGGAGTACACCAGAGGAGAGCTTCTGGACATTCGTAGGAATGTATCCCAGAACCTCACGTAGTGCATCTCCCGTCTTGAACAGATTCAGATCAGTGATCTTCTTCTGTGCGTCTTCTTTGCAGCTGATGGCAACGTACGGCTGCTTCGGAACCTCCCTGGGAAGGGAGGAAAGAAGCAACGGTAAAGGTCCTTTTTCCTGATTTTGAATTTTTGCTCGGCTCGGCAGCCGCAGCCGCTTCCGCGAGCCGAGACTTTTTGATAACGTTGGGAGCTGGGGAAGGGTTTTTTTTTATTTGGATTCCATATGAAATTTATGGTTGATTCTACTCCGGGGCTCTCCGCCCGCCACGGAACCCAAGAAGGGGACACATTGCTCGGATGACCAGAGCTGTGCCAGGGCTACCCCGGACCTATACTCTCAACGAGGAAGTACAAGACCCTCCCGTCAAGATTGACCCAGGGCTTGATGGGGTTTCAGCTCTCAACCGATTGAGTGGCATGGGCCGTGCCACCCTCCTTTCTAAGAGGAAAACCTGGGCCAAAGAGGTGTGTTGGCAAGGGACAGTCCGTAGACTGATCTCACATCAACCGCCAGGTACCCGGTTTCCCTCCTCACGGGTCGCACCTCACGGTCAACGAGGTGCCCACTCTGTGGGATGGGTGACCTCTCTTTTTGCAGCACATGAGGTCAGCGGTGGGAGAAAAGATAGAAGAAGAAAGAAAAAAGGAAGGAGAAGAGGAAGATACACCAAAGTAGGTGTCGCATCCGGGTCCCAGAGGGTTGGGGTCCGTGTGCGACACTTCGCCTTTGAGGGGGTTGCACCTTCTGCTAACGAAGCAGTGGGTCTATTTATATCCCCCCGACCCACTGGGGGAAATTCTTCTGTGTGTCTTTTGAACTGCAGACGGCCACGTACGGTTGCCTCGGAAGCTCCCTGGGAGGAGGGAGGAAGGAGGCATTGGTAAAGGTCCTTTTACCATATTTAGAATTTTTGCTCGGCTCGGTGGCCGCACCCGTTTCCGCGAGTCGAGATTTCTTATTAACGTTGGGAGCTGGAAAAGGGTCTTTAGGGGTTTTAGTATCTATAAGAGTTTTTTAGGTGATTCGACTCCGGGGCTCCCCGCCCGCCACCGAGCCCAACAAGGGGACACATTGCTCTGATAACCGGAGCTGTGCCAGGGCTACCCCGAGCTATACTCTTCACGAGAAAGTACAAGACCCTCCCATCAAGATTGACCCAGGGCTTGATGGGGTTTCAGCTCTCAACCGATTGAGTGGCATGAGCTGTGCCACCCTCCCGTCTAAGAGGAAAACCTGGGCCAAAGAGGTGTGTTGGCGAGGGACAGTCCGTAGACTGATCTCACATCAACCACCAGGTACCCGGTTTCCCTCCTCACGGTCGCACCTCACGGTCAACGAGGTGCCCACTCTGTGGGATGGGTGACCTCTCTTTTTGCAGCACATGAGGTCAGCGGTGGGAGAAAAGATAGAAGAAGAAAGAAAAAAGGAAGGAGAAGAGGAAGATACACCAAAGTAGGTGTCGCATCCGGGTCCCAGAGGGTTGGGGTCCGTGTGCGACACCTCGTCTTTGAAGGGGTTGCACCTCCTGCAGACGAAGCAGTGGGTCTATTTATATCCCCCTGACCCACTGGGGGTAACGCTCCATCAGAGGTGAAAAAATGGTATGAGTTTTAAGCCCCTATCAACACTATTAGGTTATTTAAGAGGCGGGACCTTCTAGTTTAACGTCCATCTCTGATAGGACCGAGCCAAATGGGAAGTTCGTGTAAAGTGTCTTTTCCAAGGACACGACGTCGGACCGAACTGAGGCTCAAACCCCCGAATCCGCCATCTCACGATTACGAGGCCGGTAGCCTAACCACTAGGCTACCGACGCCACATCCATCAGAGGTGTGAGGTGGAAGAAGAAAAAGAAGAAGGGATAGGAGAGGGGGGGAAAAGGAGTGGGGGATGAGGGAGAATCCACCCTGTCCTCCCCTAGAACCTCAAAGCGGTTTGTCAGTGGTATCTCGATGGACTGTACCACAGGGGAAGGAAGAACCTTTCTATTTTTAGGCACATAGACATGCCTGTTGACCGCGGGCTTTGGGGGGTCAGAGGAAGAAAAACTTGCCGACCTCGTGGCTTCCTGTGCTACCTTTGCGAATGACCGGCCAGGGACCGGGGTCATAACTGGCCATGGCAATTTGGGCAACAAGGACTAGCCTTGCATTCCTTCTCAGGATGCCCAGTCTTGCCAAACGAGGACACACGGCTGCGTGTCGGCATCTCGACTGACTAGGGCCGAACTTCTGACACTTGAAATAGCCCAGAGGGTTCGCCACATAGGGTCGAACGTGTAAGACCAAGTACGATGCCCAAACGGTGGCTGGAGGGTGACACAAATCAAAGGTAAGGATGACCATGTTAGTTTCGAGGGTGGTCTCCCTCCGCCGAAGAGTAATCCGGCGGCGTGGGTCACACCTTCGCAGTTTGCCACAATTTCCTCCATGCTGCAGCCCTTAAGTTCATGGCTGCGGACAACGCCCTTCGAGCAGTTCAACTTCTGGTATCGTTCGGAAGTACACAGAATACTGCCAAAGGTCGTGGTTTTCAGGAGTTTGGCCACTTCAGTCTCAGTTGCGCTCTTGACGAGGAGTACACCAGAGGACAACTTCTGGATATTCGTAGGAATGTATTCCAGAACCTGTTGTAGTGCAGCTCCCTTCTTGAAAAGATTCAGATCAGCAATCTTCTTCTGTGCGTCTTTCTTACTGCTGATGGCCACGTACAGCTGCTTCGGAAGCTCCCTGGGAGAAGGGAGGAGAGAGGCAGCGGTAAAGGTCCTTTTCCCGTTTGTTACATGTTTTCTCGAGCCGAGACTTTTATCCGTTGGGAGCAGGGGAAGGGTCTTTTGGTTTTGAGGTTTCCATGTGTTTTGGATGGTGTTTCGACTCCGGGGCTCCCCACCCGCCACTGAGTCCAACAAGGGGGCACATAGCTCGGATGACCAGAGCTGTGCCAGGGCTACCCCAGGGCTATACTCTTCATGAGAGTGCACAAGACCCTCCCGTCAAGATTGACCCAGGGCTTGAAGGGATTTCAGCTCTCAACCGATTGAGTGGCATGGGCCGTGCAACCCTCCCATCTAAGAGGAAAACCTGGGCCAAAGCGGTGTGTTTGGCGAGGGACAGTCCGTAGACTGATCTCACCTCAACCGCCAGGTACCCGGTTTCCCTCCTCACGGGTCGCACCTCACGGTCAACAAGGCGCCCACTCTGTGGGATGGGTGACTTCTCTTTCTGCTGCACATGAGGTCAGCGACGGGAGAAAAGATAGAAGAAGAAAGAAAGAAGGAAGGAGAAAAAGAAGATACACAAAATTCGGTGTCGAACCCGGATTCCAGAAGGTTGGGGTCCGTGTGCGACACCTCGTCTTTGAAGGGGTTGCACCTCCTGCAGACGAAGCAATGGGTCTATTTATATCCCCCTGACCCACTGGGGGTAGCATCCCTATAATCACAAACTGAAAATCGTAAGAGTATCAATTTTGAACACTTGTTGACTCCTAGTTCTGTATTTCTATTCAGCTGTTAGTTGATTATTGTTGTTAGATTTCCCATTCAGTAAACATAACAATAAACCACCAGTCAAACAATTTAAATATGAAATTATCATGAGTCCACAAGCTTTTAAAATTGACACCCTCACAATTTCCAGTTTGTTACTTTGCCCGTTTTTCCTTAGACTCTTCAGAATTTTTGGGGTTATTCACTTCAATGCCTTAAAAAAAAATACGCATTGAATAAAGAAATCAATGAGGTGCATCATGGTGAGATCAGACCCGTATCAAAATATAATGAAAATGAAAAAACACCTTTAAATGTCGATTTAAAAACACATTTCTGTCAAAGAGGTCAGAAAATTTTAGACATAATCAAATAAATGTTGGTCTCTTGGTTACAGTTTAATTTATCAAAAATTATATACGACCTCACATGACCGTATGCAGTTGTGAGCGCCGTAAAACACAAAAAAGCATACTTTTCTTTGTTGCATCCCCTGTGACCAATCGGTGACCATATATTTCAGAGAAAGATGGTGAAATGGTATAGGTTTAATGCCCCTATTAACACTATTAGGTTCTTTAAGAGGCGGGACCTCCGAGTTTAATTTCTCTCTCATTTTCAAGAGTTTTAAAGTACTTACAACACAATAAGGTCAAATAAGTGTCGAAGATTAGAGATGTTACACAAGAAAGTAACAAACACAAAAAAGGAGGAAGATAAGGACAATAGATGTTTGATAAGAAAAAAGAAGCAAACCACACCAGAGCACCTGCCAACCACCCACTTGAATCCGCTCGTCCATCCCAGAAAGGACCGAGCCAAATAATAAATTCATGTAAAGTGCCTCTCCCAAGGACACAAAGTGGACCGAGCTGCTCAAGGCCCGAACCCCTGACTGATCTTATACGCGCTGCAAATTGGGAAAATCATTCATCTTACGCCCATGTTGCGTTAACCTCTTATTTTTTTTAAAACATGGGCTGCCCAAACTTCTCAGCAAACTATTTTTGGTACAACTGCTGGCTGGTAACTCTCTTCTCCTTTAATATCTCTACTCTCTAAGTGATGAAACAGTACACCTGTACTGTTACAAGACAGTTGACAAAAAGGGTGGATACGATGTGGTCCGCATGCTGCTAGATTACTTTCTACACATTCTGCCAGCTGATGTGACTAGGGCGCACGCCAGAACAAGAACTGGACGGCAGGTTCTACATCATGTTGTTGTTCACCAGGAAAGGCACCAAAAAAAAATAATGAAAATCTCGTTTCCAGTGAGAGGCCACAGCTACATGGAATGCGAAAGAGACATGGCAAATGTGAAAGAGAAGGTCACTATTAGATATAATATGCCAGCCGATTGGGTGGAGCAATTCAAGATAGCCCTTCAGAAACCCTCGCTTCTCCAGATAAGTGGGATGAAAAGCCTTATTCCAGAATTCAGTATTGAATCTGGAATTGACTGCCAAACTGACTTCAAAAACTCCTAGCCCATACCAATAGAAACTATACTAAAACATATTTTTCGACACTAACATATGATATGACACTGATAAGTCCTTGTGACTTAGGTATGACAGACAATTTTAACTAGTTTTGCTCCAAAAATACAAAATTCAAAATGAATCCTGATCTGAGCCTGAGGAGAGGCAAGAAGAACATCAACTGCCAAAAATCATGTAAATTACGATATGCAGGATCTTAGCCGAATGTAGACCTTCAGAGAGAATCAGAGCGGGATTTTACGGGTGACTTTTGTATACAAAAAATTCTGTTTTCTTAAAACAGCGGGATCTTAATTTTATTAAGCGACCGGGATCGTAAGCGGTGGGATCTTAGGCGCAAACTACTTAACTTGATTATTTATCTTCTTGTTACGACTTCAAACTGTCCGAAACAATGCTGCACATTTAGTTTTACAGAAAAGCAAATGACAATCTGCTACACCTCTTTTATGGACAATGCACTGGCTTCCTGTTGAGAAAAGAATTATGTACAAGTTGGCCACTCTGTGTTACAAATGCTCGAATGATAAAGCGCCATTATATTTTTTAATCTGTTGAAAATGTACATTCCTATTTGCAGTTTAAGGTCGTCAGTTGACAAAAGGAAATTTCTTTTGCCATCTATGAAACCTAAAATAATGAGTGACAGGGCATTTCGATATCAAGGCCCCAAGATCTGGAATGCTTTACTTTGCTCAGTAGTTTAAGAAGAGAGATCCAATCCTTTATTCATGCATTCAAATGTCAGCTAAAGTCATTTCTGTTACAGAGAGATTTTTCTTTTGGTCAGAACACAATGTACTTTATATAAGTTACTTTGTATTTTAAGCGCTTAGAGCCTGTGCACTTTAATTGGGGATGAGCCCAACATTGATAAATGCTAAACAGTATTATTATGAAATGCAATTTAAAATCGATATATTAATATTAGGGTAAAATTACTTTTGCTTAATACTGAAGGTATCAATGATGTAAAAATTATAAAAATAGAGTAACTGTTAAGTGTGCCAATGAAATGCCATAGAGAGATTTTTAATTGTTCGAAATCCTTAAAATAAAATGGTTTTTCCTCGTTATCCTGCACTTTTCATCTACTTTTTTACTCCTTCGCATGAGATCCCAGCTGCAGTTGCATTAGGAAAAGGCATTTAAGATTTAGATACAAATAAAGAAATAGACTATAGAAAGTGATTTCCCTATTGCAATCATCCCCCCCCCCCCCCCCCCCAATCCAAGGTATGTTGTTTATGCATACCTCCACCAAGCTGAGGAGCACTGCGATCATTTGTGACAGCCTTCTTTAGCTTAGCTCCTCCGTGAATTTGACTGAGCAATGCACCGCGGTCTAGTGCTCCACCTCCCTTCTTCCCTCCTCCAAATCCTGCTGGAGGTGGGGGAGGGGGACCTGGGGCTGGGGGAGGAGGCGGTGGTGGTGGTGGTGGCATTCCGGATCAAGTACTGCAGCTTGATGCTGTAAAAAAGACAAAAAACTATTTGAGCACAGTTGAAAATAGCATCAATACAAAACAATTTACAAATCATAAATACAGAAATTTTCTTTGACCTACCATTCTTTTCTTGAGTGTCAACAAAGTACCCCCCACCCACCCGAAACTACCTGATTTTATCCTGCCTACCAAGAGCATCAATCAACATGCATCTAAAGCATATTTTGCAGTTTTCAGAAAATTAAAAAAAGAGAGACCCTACAAATCAGAGCTATGGTTGGGCATATTATTTTTCAATTAAAACCTAGGAAGCTAACATGGAAACAGAACAAAACAATAATAGCGTATAACATGGATAGGTCAAACACAGAAGACTCAAAATCATGCATCTGTCGAATTGTGCCTGTAGCCCCTTTTTTTTCTTCATCTTTATCTTTGTAAGATATCACTCAAACGGAGGATCCCTCAAACTACCGAGATGAGTCCCAATGAATTCGAGCTATCCATGTTATTCTGTGTATATACAGTTGAACCTGCCCTGACGGCCACCTCTACAAGACGGCCACCTGTACAAACGACCACTTTCCATTTTCCCCCTTGCTTTTTTTCTATATAATTTAACTGTGTAAAACGGGCATTTGTCCAATGCGGCCGCGGCCACCATATTTTAACACACAACCCCTATCACACTAAGCAATAACACCTGTCTTAGACGGCCACCTTAGTGACTCCATCACGTTCTGTCATAAATTGTGCATTGGTCCCTGGCATTGTGGGCGAGCCGTCATAATCCTATCACCTGCCGTTATTTCTGCGCATGTTCCAAGGTAGTCCCTCCAATGGATCATGTTGCGTAGGCCCCTCCCACTGTTGACCAATAGGTAACTAATTTTCAGCTGCTTATGAGGTAAGCGTGTGATCCCTCATAACCCATAAGCCCAGCCCAGAACTCATACACAAATCGTAAATGAGATGAGTGGTCACTGTTTACCCAGTCTGTAACAAAGTAAATTTTACACAGTTAAATTATATAGAAAAAAACGCAAGGGGGGAAAAGGAAAGTGGGCGTTTGTACAGGTGGCCGTCTTATAGAGGTGGCCGTCAGGGCAGGTTCGACTGTATATACACAGAATAACATGGTTAGCTCGAATTCATTGGGACTGGCCTCCATAGTCAGCATGAACTTGTTACAAAAGCGTCGCTCGTTCTCCGAGTGGTGGCAACCTGTGTGTTTGTTTTATCATAGCACACGGTCCATTTCGTTTTATTGTCACCCTTGCACAAAAGCAGCAACAAAAGAACCCCCCCCCCCCCCCCCCTCTCCAGCCAAAACAACAACAACCAGGGATGGTGATTATTTTTTTTTAAATAAAAATTTTTAAAATCAATTTTTTAAATTTAAATCAGATTTTTTTAAATTTAAATCGGACATTTTTTATTTATTTTTTAAAATTTATGTCGACACAGTTTGGGATTTTTGGTGGCTAAAAGTAAGTTCTTTTAGTGCAAAATGCATTGTCTTTATTTTAACTAATGATTAATTTAAGCAACAGCAATTTTAGAAAGCCTTAATCTGCTATATCAGTGAATTTTACAGCTACAGACAAAAAATGAAGAAAATGTCAGTCTAAAGGGAAGGGGGGGGGGGGGGGGGTAATTATGCAAGATAAACTTGCATTTTATTACAGTGTGTGTGTGTGTGTGTGCGCGCGCGCTTGTGTTTGTCTAAAAAGAAAAAAAAATGCTAATTTCAATTATTTAAAAAAAGTAAATTGAATACAGTATTATTTTACTACTTACAGTGACAGGGGGGAAAGCATTTTTAAGCATGATTATTTTAGTCTACTAAACCTTTATATCTGTTTTATAAAACCAAGGAAAGGAATTCTGAATGTTTAAAGATGTAAAAACAGAATACATTTTTTTAAAGTGATTTAAATCACTGAGTTTTATTTTTAAAATCAAGTTCATAAAAAAAAATTTTAATCAACACCCAACCCTGGTTTTCAATTATAAAAAAAAGTAAATTGAGAACTGTATTATTTTACAGTGACAAGGGGGAAAGCAGACTTTTAAGCATGATTATATTAGTCTCCTAAACCTACATCTGTTTAATAAGACCAAGGAAAGGAATTCTGAATGTTTAAATATGTAAAAACTGAATACATTTTTTGAAGTGATTTAAATCACTGATTTTTTTTAAAAATCAAGTTGATTAAAAGTTAAAAAATCAGCTGATTTAAATCAACCCAGCTCTAATTTCAATTATGGAAAAAAAAGTAAATTGAATACTGATTATTTTACAGTTAAAAGGGGGAAAGCAGACTTTTTTAAGCATGATTATACAGTAGTCTCCGCCTAAGATCCCACCGCTTACGATCCCGGTTCGCTTAAGATCCTGCTGTTTTAAGAAAACAGAATTTTTACTATTCAAAAGTCACCCCTAAGATCCCGCTCTGATTCACTCTGAAGGTCTACATTCGGCTAAGATCCTGCATTTAAGATCATAATTTGCTGAACAAAAACCTGGGCGGGACAGCTGATCAACCAAGAGTGAAAAGTTGAGGTCAATAAACTGTCTGTCGCGTCAAAGATCAGCCACTATCGTGAATGCGATCACATACACCGTTGTAAAACTCGATGAAGCGATACAATGTTTGCCCCAGACCGGATCACACTGGGGTGTGAACTGATCGACACGTTTGTTTTCCCCACGCATCGCACTCACACCTGAGCTCTCCCCCTAAACTTACATCACTCGCTGGGTGGGCATGGCCTACACGTTCGCTCCAGGCGGGATCACATTGAACTGTGAACTCTTCCCTGACCATTGCTGAAGTTGTCTCTACTCCCGAATTTGCGAGACAGACTGAATTTTAATCGGTGTGTTCATAACGTAATGGTGTGTAACGACAAAGGCGGTTGGGGGGGGGGGGGGGACTCAGTCAGAGATGGAAAGCTATAAATTTTCGACAGGTAAGGGGGATAGATTTTGAGACTCATGATAGGATAAAAAGTGAAAACGGCACTGTGATAGTTCACCAAGGTTAACCACTCTTTGCTCGTTATGGGTCACATAGATTCTTCCCTGCGTTCATCGGTTAAGATCCCGGTTCGCCTAAGATCCCGCATTTCCTTGCTCCCGAGCACCGGGATCTTAGGCGGAGACTACTGTATTAGTCTACTAAACCTTACATCTGTTTTATGAAACCAAGGAAAGGAATTTTGAATGTTGAAATGTGTAACAACTGAATAAAAATAAATTTCTTAAAAAGTGATTTAAATCACTGATTTTTATTTTAAAAATCAAGTTGATTTAATTCAACCCAACCCTGACAACAACAATATCAACAACAATAACAATGCGACTACTTTCGATTGGGACCTCAGAAAGGAATGGTTTGTTTTCTTCATCGTGATCAGTCCTGCCTAAGACGGCCACCTGTCTTATACGGCCACTTTTCTCCTTGACAATGGGTGGCCGTTTTACACAGGTTCGACTGTACAGAGATATAAGGTAGATGTAGTTGTGAGCGCTATAAAACACTTACCAAAAATAAAAATAAAAAAGGTACGGTGTCCCTTTACTTTATTACTTATTTCATTCAAATAATGGCTTTACATCTATAACTCCCCATAATTTGGCATCATAACCTTATTGGGCAGCAAGTGTTGTAAAATTTTAGTATAACTAAAAACTAAAAACCCCAATAAATTAATTTGGGTCATGATAAAATCATGCTGACAATATGATATATTATATATACAAGTCTACAGTTGATTTTTAATAAGCTTTAAAAAGTTGCAAAGTCTCGCCAGAATGGTACATGATTGTATAAAGGGGCTCTTCACTTACATCTTTCTTTAGACATTTTGACCCCCCCCCCCCCCCCAGTTATAATAATAAAATGACATTTAAGCTTCTACCGCACAAATCAGCGTTACATTCATTGCTCTATGCACTTTACATAATATTCATCAAAAACATGGTTACACGCATACAAGTACACACACACACACATATATATATATGTGAGTCTTTCCTAAAAGTTCGTCTTTCTGAGGTACTGTTCTAGATGTATTTAGGGAGAAAAAGAATGGAAATCAAATCATATTCTTGGTGTCAATACATCCAGTGAATGCCGCTGATAAACTGAGAGAAAAGATACACGCGGAAAGTCGAGGGGGGGGGGGGGGGGTTGTTCAAAGAAAATGTGCGTATTTTTAGCAGTATTTTATGGAACTAAAGGGGGACACTTTTTACTTTTTATAGAGTGTTTTGTCTCTGATTGTATGAAAAATGAAGAACAAGTAGACAAAAAGTGTTGATTTGTCATGGAAAAGGGAAAGTCAAGGGTTAATTTAAGACTGGTCGTGTCCATGAACTGTAAGCTGAGTACATAAGGTTGTGAAAATTGACTGTAATACGTTCATCCATCCTATTCACGAATGATGAAAGGACAGGAATAAGAATTTTCATTGTTTTAGCAAAGTTCTGGTATTAGCAAAGGCATTCTAGCAGGTAGAAGTCATATTTTCTTGCAAAAAAGCATGGGAAATGATACCTTACAATGGCCGGCATTGTTTGTGGTGACAAAGTTATTTCCATACGACTCATTGATTTTCGGAAGCACAGTGCCGATCTGCAGTCACTTTTGTGGTGCACCGGATGTTCATATAACAACCTTATGGATTGCTGCAGTATCACAGACATGAGACTTCAACTTATCCCGCAAGACGTAATTATGTCTTTGTCGTGAATGATTTACAAGAGGTTATTTCCATGAAAGAAAAGACTTTGTGCGGTGAAGTTATTTCTGGTTCACATTTTATGTAATTGAATTAACACACTTTAATCATGATTTATTTAGCTTTTGTGGTTGTTGGATGAGTAAAATAGCCACGCACATCCTTTTTTTCCAAAAATGTGACTTACTGGCCTAATGACTTTGAATTGGGAGACATTTTGGTTTTTCACGACATGGTTTTTATTGTATACACATCCGTCTCTTGCTTTTTTTCATGAGTTGTATGCCTTCTCCAGGATTCTTTTGGTGTGTTAGATCCCATTCTTGGTATAGTTGTGAGAGATCACGTCTTGCTGTTTTTATCGTAAGATCCAGATTGATAGAAAATTTACCTTTCTTTTCCGTTGGATTTTAAAACCCAGGTGTTAGATATCTAGACTGATAATCGTTCTTCAGAATAATTTTGATGTGAATTATTGTAGACTAAGATCTACATTACAAAAATTGTGGATTTCATACTTATTTATTTTAAAAGTAAATTAGGATTCAGTTATATGTGTTTGCCTTCTTTGATCATGCAGAACTTTCTGTTGTGATTAACAGGTCCGGTACAAGTGCAAGCGGAAGATACAAACAGTACCAGTACCAGATTAACTGCTGGGAGAGAAAATGCAGATTTATAATCAATTTAGGCAGAAAGATGTGACTTTTCCCATTGATAATATTTAGTTTGGTGCTAATTAAATATTACGTTAGTGATTTTGTCGTGAGAGTTATAATGTCCATAAAAGATCATGTTTAAGACTTCTTTTTATGTTTTGGTTGGGGGGGGGGTTCAGAAAAAAAAGACCTAATTTTTTTTAGCTATATTCACCATATGAGTGGTGTTTTAATAATTCTGGTGATATAAGTTGAGCTCGCAAGAGATTAGAGCTGTAAAAATGTTACAATATTCTGTCTTTTATTATATAACTCTCATGACATAAATGTCTATATGACAGTAAATGTGGTAATCCTGAAAAGTGATTATAATATATGAGTTCAAATACCACGTTTGTACCCTAAAGGCACACTGAATTTGGATGAAATTAAAGAAAACCACCATTATTCTAATGTGGGATGAGACATTTATAATTTATGTTGTGAGAGTTATGATAGTCTATAAGATTGACAAACATTGATGAAATGTGTTTTAACTTTGTTTAATGGAAGTATCAGTTTCCTGGACAGTATTGTTTTCTGAAAATATACTAAAAGCTTGTTAAACTCCAGTACTTTTAGGCTGTTGTCTTGTTTTGAATTTGTATGCCTCGTTCCCCCTTTTCTGTCCCGAGGTTTCAGGAAAGGCTCGTCATATAAAAAAATAATTATTTATTATCAGTTCTACATTCACAAAAAATAACAGAGTAAATCATTCAAGCAAAATATTGCATATATTATAAACACTCTTACTTACTAAAATTGACTCACATCAATGTCTGAAGTGCCTTGTGACAAATAAAACAAATTACAGTGGAATTCTAATAAAGTCAACACCTCGGGACCGAAAAAAAGTGTTGACTAAGCAAGGTTGACTTTATCCATTGTACTAGATCTACTGGCCATTGAAAATTGAAGATGACAGCTCTACAAAATTACGAAGCCGAATTTAAAATCGTCATTGCGTCTTGCAAATTAACTTAGGACGTTATCGGATTCGGTTTTCAAATATATTCGAGAACTCTAAATATTTTCTCGGGTCTTTCCAGAGGCAATTTACAGATTTCCTCAGATTCCCGGGGCAATCCCGGGTCTCAGAGATTTTTTTCAAACGAAGTGACTATTCGGATTCGGACTCGAGTCAGATAAAGAAAAATTATATTCGGACTTCTGACCCTTGTTTCTAAATATATTATTTCCAGCATTTATGAAAATTCTTTTGATTATAATGACAACAATCGAGCTTTAATATCCAGTTACTAGATCTTCTATCTAAATTGCCCCTCCCTGCATCATTAGTGAACAGAACAACCAAGTTGAGTTGACCTTGCCAGGTGCAAAGTTAATTGGCTGGCGCTATTTGAAACTCCGCGTTCTGAATTTCATGCTAATAAAAACGCAGCATTCTGATTAGCCCCATGCTATTTGAAACGCCGCGCTTTGATTAGCACCGTGCTATTTGAAACGCCAACTCAGTAAGTTAATAGCCATCGTTTCTAATAACCTACTTTTTATTGCTCCACTCCCTGAACTGTGGAAGCTTTCTCAGTTTCTGGAATAAACCTCATTGGATTTGACTCCATTTTTATGACGTTGTCTTATATTCAAATCAACATTGGGTAGATCTAGATCTATAGTCTGGGCAACACCAAATGCACAACTTGTCGACGTCATACACATAGTATAAGTGGTGAATTGCTCTGATTTTTTGTATACTATACCTCTGAATTCCAAAAGACCTTTTCTAACAAATTTCAGTTTTCGTGCTTTTATTGGTTTCTACAACTACAACATATTCATTAGTATTTAATTGCAGTCTGGGCGGGGCTCTTTGAGTAGAACAAGAACGGTAGTTAAGAGTTAGTTTTTTTGTTTGTTTAAATCTTCTTTTTAAACTGACTGTATGCTGCAAGACTGAGTTGTCAGTCCAGCGGTTAGTGGATGAAGGTGTGTTTATTTAGATAATTGACAAATTGAGATATAATTTATAAACAATGTTTTTTAAAAGTGTTTTACAGCGCTCGCAACTGCACACAAGGTCATGAGCGCATGAGACACATGATAGTGCGATAAAAAATTCCTGCCGCAACTTTTTATCAAATATCTCCTCAACTATCGAACATACTCTCCAGCTTTTGCAGGGTGACTTGTGTATTAATTTGTCTTAAAACAGATCAATATTTTTGTAAACACCTCCTGTTAAAGCTCAATTCTAGAAAATTCCTAAAATACAAATAAAAAATCCCAGTGGGTGTTTCCTACAGATTTTAAAAGGTTTACAGTTAGGACAATATCGCTTTTAAAAGCAGTCCGTCATTTTTTTCTAATTGCGAGGCAATGTTTATTATTTTGAGAACGTTAATAGTGCAAAAAAAAGTGTTCACTATAGAATCAATTTCTTGTAACTAGTTTTGCTACTAAAAAGTGTCCTTGGTGAGCTGTGACGTAGGCCAATCGTACGCAAAATGTGTGTGAGAACCGGGAAGTGCTGTGAACAATTCCATTTTCCATGTGAAGGAGATTTGTAGTATTTTATTATAAATTTATGAAGAAAAGTTTTGAAAAATTGCTGTGTGGGAAAATATGAATTTATAAGTTCAAAGACAAATTGATACAAAAACTGATGCAAAATATAAACGAAGTGAGTATTTCTCCGAACATTCGGAGAAATAGTGCCGATCTTTATTTCTCCTAACGGTTTCCGGCTTCCGGTCTCGTGATTTTTTGCCTATTTATTGTGAGAGTTCGGCACTAACTTTCATTCTGCCTCTGGTCTGGGAAGGAACACGTACCACATGGCAAGCCCGCCTACAGACAACCTTCAATAACACCCACCACACACCCACCACCATCATGCACATGTACACACACTAACTAAACATAACTAGTGGGCAACTTTTGAACGTATGACGAGCTGAACTGTGGATGGAGAGACAGTGTGAGTGAAAGAGCGGGTGAAAGGAAGAATGTGCAAGTGTATCCACAGGCGACAGCAACTACAAGACGACGACAACGACCACCCCTGGCCTGGTCCACAGCTCACGAACTAAAGGAATGCAGCTCAGGCGGTGTTTTGCCTATATTATTGTCCATGGTTCGCAGGGAACAAGTGAGATTTCTTTGTGTGTGCCTGGAGGGATGGGGTGGGGTATGAAAGTCATGCGGACGGGGATGAGCCGCGGGAGAGAACACGGGAATTGAATGAAAGAGTGAAACTGAAAGAGACGAACGACTCATGAGCCCTGGAGTGAATGGATCCTGTGCTTCTATTTTTGTATACTTTGAACTGTTACTGAATAAAGGCTGAAATAAAGCCCGAAAAACAAACAAACAAACACACACACACACTCCTCACTCTCCACTTACTACCACACACAGACTAGACACACTAAAACACGCACATACATACACACACACACACAGGAGCAAATTTTTGGGTCTATATATCTATTTCAATTTTCAACAGCTAGTCTAGATGAGATTTTTAGATGAGTGTAAAAACGTGAAAAAGAAAGGTTTCACAACAGAAAGAAATCAAAATTAGAACAGCCCATAAACAACAAGAAACATTAACAAATAAGGGCGTGTGTCCACCTGTCCGAAGAAGATTGGCAGTTTTAACCCTAAATGTGCGTAATTTTTTTTTTAAGTACAGGATATTACATGTAAATTATGGAATCACACACATTAAGGGGCTTGCCAGTGTCAGTACATTGGTCGCAGCAGTGACAAACGCAGATGCCAGTTCTATGTGTCGTTATCAATAACCCTCCGTAGATCTAGATCTAGACAGCACACGAGTGAACACAACACATTACGTTTAAGAGCAGCACCCTTCATAGGCAACACGTCATATCTATAACGAAAAACTGTTTGGAATTGTAGCATTTCTTTATAAATATTTACGGCGGACATTTTTTGGACCGATTGAACCATATTGTATACGAACAATCTTTGGTAGGCCCATACTATAATTATAGATCTATATAATATCCGAAATTTGCGGGAAAGGATGATATTTCAGAGTGTTCGGAGAAATAGTGCCCAGCTTTATTTTCCCGAACGTTCGGAGAAATAGTGCACAGCTTTATTTTCCCGAACGTTTGGAGAAATAGTGCCCAGCTTTATTTTCCCGAACGTTCGGAGAAATAGTGCGGGCCAAATATAAAATATAATATGAAATGACATTGTCATTGATTCAACCGTTTAAGAGACTCGTGGATAAGTTGTGTCACGAATTTTTGACCGCACTATGAACATTTTCAAATGGTAGAGAGAAATTCTAATGTGCGCAACTTGTCCGAGAAGAGCAGGTGTAGATCTTTCACCAGAAGATCAGGGGTGTGACTGAAAGACAGACTTACAATCTAGTACGAAAGAGCCAAAGAGAAGCAGTAGAAAGCTGCAGAAAGAGTCAAGAGCCCAGAGAGGGCAAAGGTGAAGGGGTGGAGGCACAAAGTGGAGACAAAAGCAGACGACAGAACATTGTTAAAGAGCATGAAAGGATGTTTTGGGGGTTTTTTTTAGTAGTAGTATAGAGGTTTTACTTCAAATTGTAAGGATTGAATTATCTAATTTAACATATTCATAAGATTTCTGATCCCATACAATCAGCCGATTCCAAGTAGTATTTTTTTAAACATATCTATTTATAAAAATGTTACTGTGCGTGCATTTATTGTATTAATATTATTTCATTATTTCACCCAAGGAAATCAATTCTATTGTTAGTATTATTGTTCTTGATATTGCTGTTATGACTGGGTTTTTTAGGGGGGGTTTTCTTCTCTTCTTCTTCTTCTACTTCTCATTATCAATTTAGTATTATGATAATCCTTAGCATGATCTATTTATTTAATAATTTATTTATGGCTGATGTTAGGGGACCGTACGCCCCAATAGCACTTGGCGCTAGGGGACCGTACGCCCCCGTAGTGTTTGGCGCTAGGGGACCGTACGTCCTACCTGCGCTAAGGCGTGGTGTTACGGGACCGTACGCAGATATGCAAGCATCTGGACTTTGCAAAAATACTGGAGGAAAACGGTCACTTTAACGAAGCTCCTGACGTAAGGAGTTATTACTAGGACTAGGAGAATGTTTTAAATATCTGAATACGATTGTGAGGTATCCAGTGGCCGTGGGT
>NW_004797835.1:408326-418168 GCF_000002075.1 Aplysia californica
GGGGGGGAGCAATTACAGCGAGTTATAGGTGATTTCCAGGTTGAGAACCATGGATACGGGGTACATGGAAGCGGAACCAATAAATTGGCAAAAAAAAGATATATAATCCGCAGACAGGAAAAAGAGGCTAAAACAGCACCTGGACATGGACGACTGGTTCCTCTATAAATTAAATAAATCATTGATGGTCACGGTCAAGGTTTTACGGCGCTCGCAGCTGAAAGTCAACATGAATGCCAGAAGATTAGAGCTGTTACAAGATAGTAACAAACATAAAAAAGGAGGAGGGAAGGACGATACATGTTTCATAGGAAAAAAGAAGTAAACCACAACAGAGCACCAGCCAACTACCCATTGGAAAGGATGTGAAATGAGAAAATTTTAGGGAAGTGACTCTGATCGCGACCTAGCACTAGGCCTCTAGACAGCTACAAACAAGCAAATTTTATGGTAGTGACAGCGACAGGGGAGTGAATGAATCAGAAGGCGAAACTGTTCTGCGTTGCACTGAAATGACTCACGTTCCACAGGGAAGAGTGGCGATTCATTTCTGTTCTCGCGCTCACGACCCAGCACTACCAATGGCGTTTAGTTGTCATTCTCTAGCTATCCACTAGTTTTGTATCTAGATATTTCTAGAATAGATCACAATACACATGAAGCTGTGACAGCGAGCACCTAGCACATTCTGTGATAGGCCCAAATATAGATGACGCATTTCCGCCATCTATTTTTGTCGTCTTCCAGGACTTCCCTCACCAGTTGACTAGATCTCACCGTGGCGGGCCCACTTTGTCGTTTAACAAGCGATGGTCACTAGATCAGATCTAGGTTTCATTGCCGACTGCTTGGAATGTGTGCGCACGCGTGCATGTGTGTTTGTGTGTGTGCACTTGTGTGTGAGTGTGCGAGTGTACAGAGTGTGTGTATGTGTGCGCGTGTACTTGTGTGTGTATGTCTGTGTGTGTGCGTGTGTACACCTTTGAGGAGAAAGGTTAATTTATTTATGGAACGAGAATTGCTGAGATTTGTAGAGAGATAACACACAAAAATACTAACAAAAAACCAACAAAAAACCAAACAAGGCAAGATCTAGATCTAGATCTAGTGAACAGTAAAGTTACTAGGTCTAGTCTAGATCTAGATCTGGATATCAAGACTCTACTAGATCTAGCGAGGCAAGCGCGTCTTGGTCTAGGGGGAAACCCTGGAAGACGACAAAATTGAAATAGATGGCGGAAATTCATCTAAGATCTAATCTAGATCTAGATCTACCTATATTTCGGCCAATCACCAGAGATGTGCTAGTATAAGATATCTAGATATATATCTAGATCTAGATTTCTAAATAGGTAGTGGTTATTCGCACCGGGTGTGCGCATAAGAATTAATATTATTCGCACCGGGTGTGCGAATAAGAAATAATTATATTCGCAAAGGGTCGACCCGACCTGCGCGAGATCGGCAAATGGCGCAAGAGTCCGCGAAACTAGGCGGTCTTGGCCTATAATAGGCTTACCTGCGTGGCATTTTCATTTTTCAAAACAGAGCCTTGAGGGAACCTTGCCAGTAGCGTTCTGTTGGCCCCAAAGGCTATTGCATCGCAAATCTGAAATTACTCAACACCTAGTTCTAGTTTTTCTAGATCTATTCAGCATGGCAGTGGGAGCCAAGTTCAAGAGCTTTTCAGAGTTCACAGAGGCTCTGAAAGAGTATGAAAGTACTAATAACACAAAATTTGTGGTGACACGATCCACCAAAATTGGCCAAACAGACCCCTTGAGTGCTGTTTACGTGTACCAGTCGATGGAGTTCCAGTGCAAGCAGGGGCAGCGCCACCATTATTGTATTCTTTAAATCAATAAAAACAATTTTTTAAAAAAAATCAAAGGTGCAAATATAAAACGCACCCTGTACATGTTCTATCTAAATGTACACACATGTACATTTTGGTTGACAGCAACTTGAGGGGGGGGGGGGGGGGGGTGTCCTGGGAAAGATGACAAGAGGGGTGGGGTCATTTGTGAACAGTCCTTAAAAGTAAACGGAGACTGCAATCGTTGGGCCATAAATGATATGATGTATTACTACAGAGTTACTACATAAAGTTGATTTTGGACCTCCTTTGTCACACCCAGGTATCCCACCTTTATTTTTTGGCAAAGGGTTTTAATTTTGGAAAGCACTGGGAATAGGCCAGAATTGTTCCCACTGTCTCACTGAGGTCAAGAAACTATTCCTAGTGACACTGAGAATAGACAGGCCAATTAGATGTCTAGATATTGTTCCCACAATGATCTACATGGGCATGATGATGATGGGTTACTAAATACTAGACTATACACAGTATTTTTCTTTATCTAAGGTAGATCTAGATATTTAAGAGTCGATTCTGGTGTGAGCGGAAGAATTTTTTGTAAAGAAAGGAATGGTCATTCTATGTTATCATCATGTATAATATAACATTAAATCTAGATCTAATACGGATTTTGGAGACCACTGCACTGGACAGGTAAAAATCCTTCCCGATTCTCCATTTCTTCTAGAATCTAGGCTACGGTCAAATCTTGGCCCAAGTAAGCGAAGAGAAGAAAAGTCTGAACTTAATTGAGAAGAGAGCCTACAGTACACGTTAGAAACAAATCTAGATACTTCCACCATGTCTCGCCCTCTTTTCACTGGTCTGGTAAACTTTACCTGCGCCTCTTATTAGTCTCATGGTACCTCTTAGGCCTAGCCTAGGCTGGCAATGTGGGTCCACTAAAGTAAAGTACTTGGGCAGAGCAAACTACAAAATGTTCCTGGTCCACTTTTCTCTGTTTATTATAATTGATTTGCATGTGGCAGCTCCCCCCCCCCCCCCCCCCCCCGACTGTCGAATACGAGATCTATAAAAAGTATCCTAATAACTTAAGTGCTGAATGTGCGGTCCACCAAAAATTAGCGTACTACGACTAATTCAGAAAACCAGGAACCTGCTGGTCCATCCTCCACTTCTGGTCTCCCTCCGCTGCCTCTCCCTCAAAAGAAAAGGAACAAAAATAAGCCTACGACATGTGGATCTAATCAAGAAAATTAGAAACCTGCTGGTCAATCCTCCACTTCTGGTCTCCCTCCACTGCCTCACCCTAAAAAGAAACAGCGGACGGATCAAGTAATACTAATATAATAGTGAGAACCCTGCGCCTGTTCCTGCGGTAGTAAACGTCCTCATCCGATGCCTAGATATTCCGGACTTCGATCTCTTCAATGATTCAGATAAAGGCGGTTTACAACTTTGTCTCGTCCCCCCTTCTCTCTCTCTCTCTCCGTGGTATTCTCGCAGCCCTCACTCACTCCGCCTCGCGTCGTCGGGAACAAGTCTCACTCCGCCTCGCGTCACCGGGAACTAGTTCGCGTAGCCGTCGATTAGGACCCATGACTGTATAAGTATAAGTCCGTTATTTGCCAAGTGCGCATTAATACATGATATAAACACGGTGGGTTCACCAAAGTTCAATCCAGCCCCTATGATCTTTGTCCTTGCGCGATGGGGGGAAAAAATGAGGAAATGGTTGGCCGATTTCCATCCTTCTTTTGAAACACCCTGTGCGAATAAAACTTCATAGTATTCACACACCCTGTCCTGTGCGAATATAACTTCATGATAGTATTCACACACCCTGTGCGAATATGATTTCATGAAGCAGGCCTGCCTGAAACCGTGAAGATGGGACTCTATGCTGATGACTATACAATATACGCCACCAACGAAGACATAAATCAGGCTGAAAACAGTGTCCAAGCAGCCATAAACTTACTTGAGCAGTGGGCAAAGCAAAACAAGATGGAAATCAGTACGGAGAAAACAGAGTGCACCCTCTTCACCACCAGCACCCACGAGGCCAAGCGAAAAGCAGCACTCTCACTCAAAGGCGCCCCCATCACCTTCAACTCCAACCCCACCTTACTTGGGGTTACACTTGATCGTACTCTATCCTCCAACGCCCACATCCAAAACCTTGAGTTAAAACTGTCAAGCAGACTTCGACCATTGAAAGCCCTTACAGGCACCACCTGGGGTGCCTCCAGGGAATGCATAAAGCCTATATATTATGCTACTTGTCGGTCAGCTATCGACTATTGTGCCCCTGCCTACATGCCTCTTGCCAAACCCTCCAATCTGCAGAAACTGGAAAGAAAGCAGAATGAAGCAGCAAGAATCATCACAGGCTGCTCAAAGGATACTCGTGTGGACAGCCTCCTCATCGAAGCAGACATTTTACCACTAAGGCATAGAGCTGATGCCTTGACTGCCATCTCATTCGAGAAGTCCATGCGTCTGCCTACAACGAACCAACGCAAAGCCTCCGCAACAAAATCAGTGCCCACGCGGACAGGCAAGTCGAACTGGAGAAAGCATGCCCAGAACCTCGTAGCCGAAACTGAACTGGATACGTACCCACGTGAGGAGCTGGTTGTTTTACCCCCCACACAACCGTGGAAGGCTGCATCATACAACGTGACTTTTAGCACCGATCTTGTCGCCGACTGCAAGCGTGCTAATGAACCAGCTGTCAGGAAAGCAGCAGCAGAGGCTACAATTCGTTCGCTCCCCCTGCCCGATGTAGAAGTCTGGACTGACGGTTCAGCTGAGCACGGTACTGAGTATGGAGGAAGTGGAATACTGATCAAGACCGGCGATACCGAACTCGACCAACGTGTACCTGCGGGCCGGTATTGTTCCAACTACGGGGCCGAGCTTGTAGCTCTCGACACAGCGCTTGACATGCTTGTGGCACTACATACAGCAGGCAGCCTTCCGAACAGTGCACGCATCCATGTATACACTGATTCTAGATCAGCAGTCATGCGCCTCTCATACGGCCCTACCAACCAATCGGAAAAGGTGGCCTGCTCAATCTGGCAACATCTGCACACCCTCTGTCAACGCTCTGCATGTTCCATCCACTTACAGTGGATTCCAGGCCACGCCGGACTGGCTGGGAATGAGGAAGTTGACAGCATCGCCAAAGAAGCAACAGCGCTTACCCAGATTGACACGCCAATCGATTTCTCGACAGCTAAAGCCGTCATCCACCGATCGACCCGCGCAAAGTGGAAAAGAGAGGCGAAACCCAAACTGCCGTTTGCCCAGCCGCCGTCATTCCAGCTTGAGGCCTCGCTCAGACGACAGGACCGCCGGCTTCTCTCTCAAATGAGAACTGGTGGAAAATCGCCCAAGCTGAGATCATATCTCCACAAAATTGCGCCAGCAGACAACCCAGATCCGTCCTGTCGAGCCTGCAAGGAGGAGGACGAAACTATGGACCATGTGTTCCTGAGGTGTCCCGCCAGCTATCGTGCTAGAACCCGTCTGCTGGGACATTTCAGTAACCCACTTTCAGCACTTTTTAAGGACCCCCGGGCGAGTGTTGAGTTCCTGCGTGCTGTCGGCATCGCTGACCGCTTATGAAGCCACAGCGCCAGAAGAGAGAGAGAGAATAAAATTTCATAGTATTCACACACCCTGTGCGTATAACTACAGCCTTCTAGATAGGTAGTGTCAATTGCCACCGAGTGACGTGGTGGCAATTGACAAAAATTGACCTGTGACGTGGTGGCAATTGACAAAAATTGACTTTTTGTCAATTGCCACCGAGTAAATTGGAGTGTTGGTGGGTAGATCTAGCTTATTATGCTCAAGTGCTCGGTGTTGTGCGTTCGCCTCTCTGTCCCTCTGTGAGTGTTTGTGTGTCTTTTCCCCATCCCCATACCCCGATTTATGTTCCCCGATAACATGAATTTCTGCTTGAGTTTGTCTGTGTGCATTTGTGACCTTCTACTTCTAGAATTGCCTGTGTTGGTTCTACACCAAAGTGTAGGCTAAGGCTAGCCTAGATCTAGGCCTACGTCTCTTTGAAAACACGCCAAGTTGGTACCGTAGCTCTAGACTAGATGCTCGTCCAATGAAATTAGTTGAGAACAAATTGATCCATTAGACACACATTATGTATATGCTAAAGATAGTGTTGTTTTCAGACTTGACACCGTTTCACTCGGTGGCAATTGACAAACGGAGTGGTTATCCATACAATTGTGCGAACAACTCTGTCTAGTTATCCGTATAATATTGTACCGTACAATTGTGCGAACAACTCTGTCTAGTTATCCGTACAACGTACGTACAATTGTACGAAGTGCTGCAGGTATCCGTACAATAGTAGGCCTGCATGCCCACAGGCCTACTACCTAGGTTACATGTTCTGTCTTAGTAGATCTAAAAATCTAGATCTAGACCTAGATCTAGATCTAGAGATTCTAGATCAGTGTTTCCAATATTCCACCAGCTGAAATTTTTTAATTTTTCGTCAGTAGTGAGTCTGACCTCATCTGCCGATCTGTCATCTGATGCCAGCCGCCTCATTGATGGTGTTCCCCTCATGCCTCATGTAAAAAAAAACTAAGTCTAGAATCTAGATCTAGACTCTAGACAGATAGAATCTAGAAATGTGTGTTGCGTTGAAATCGTGCTGTAAAAATATTGGTAAACTTTTACTTTCACTCCCGCACACAGATGCACTGTTTCAGGGGTCAAACAGCTGTACTGTTTGCTGCAGATCACACATAAAGCCACTAAAACTGTCGCAAATCAATTATTTTCAAGACAATTTCAAATCTAACTGTAAAATATCAAATTATGGGTAAAAACAGGGGGGCATGCCCCCCTGTAACCCCCCCAGATTTTCTTTTACTCCAGAGGGGCAAGCCCCCCTGGAACCCCCCGATTGGTCCAAAGCATTCTATCTCGGTTAAAAACTAAACAATCAAATATTTCAAAAACTATTAATTTGCGACGGAAATGAAGTTGATATTCGTGTTCAGCGCATCAATATTTAGTAGAAAATAGACAACTGGTAGCTGAGTGTGAGACGGGAGGGAAAGTAGAAAAATACCAAAATATTTAAAGCTTAAAAATCTACCTCCTTCTGTTGATAGTTCTGATGGCCGAAATGACAGCGTGTCTGCGTTTGAAGTATTGTATTATGAGTGTGGGTTCGAATCCCGGTCCTGGAAGGTTTTTTTTTGTTTTTTGTTTTTCTTCTTCTTCTGTCTCCTCCCCTGACTGACCAACAACTTTTTTCCTATAATTGTTTGTTTAGACTTCAAAGATTTCCACTCATACTCATGGTTTTGTGTAAAAACAAAGAAACATAATAGATCTAGATCTAATCTAGATGGCCACCTCTATTCTCACCCCGAGTGAGAATAGTGCAAGCGAATCTTTTGGCTATTCTCACCCGGTGCGCATACACCGTTATAGCCTAGATCTAGCGTTCACCCTCTAAACCACAGAATTCTACACTGTGATAACAGAAAAATTGTAGAATTCTGTGCCTTGAACAAACGTTCCATTACAACTGTAGCCTACTAAAAGCGTACAATTTTGTCTGTGACTGTGGGCAGTGGAGAGAAAGAGAAAGAGAGAGAGAGAGGAGTAGCGCGAGAACTTCCGGTCAAAACAAAATGGCGACCCGCGTTGTTCGGCTCGATTCGAAAAGTTAAATAGCCGTAGCATCATTGTAGACAACCAAATTAATTTACTTTTGTGTTTTAACATCATTTTTTAACTTTGTTTTGGTCAATTTGATCGTCCACACCGATAGACAGTATTCAGAAAGAGACAGAGAGAGAGAGGGGGGGGGGGAGTAGATCTTAGGAGAACTTCCGGGCAAAACAAAATGGCGACCCGCGTAGTTCGGCTCGATTCGAACAGTGAAATAGCCATAGCATCTTTGAAGACGATCAAATTAGCTTACTTTTGTGCTATAACTTAATTTTTTCTTGGCTTTTTATCAAGGCCACCTCTATTCTCACCCGGAGTGAGAATAGTGCATGCGAGTCTTGTGGCTATTCTCACCCGGTGCGCGTTCACCAAATTTTGCGTTCACCCTAAACCACAGAATTCTACACTGTGATAACAGAAAAATTGTAGAATTCTGTGCCGTGAACAAACGTTCCATTTCAACTGTAGCCTACTAAAAGCGTACAATTTTGTCTGTGGGCAGTGGAGAGAGAGAAAGAGAGAGAGGAGTAGCGCGAGAATTTCCGGGCAAAACAAAATGGCGACCTGCGTAGTTCGGCTCAATTCGAAAAGTTAAATAGCCGTAGCATCTTTGTAGACAACCAAATTAATTTACTTTTGTTGTTTTAACATCATTTTTTAACTTTGTTTTGGTCAATTTGATCGTCCACACCGATAGACAGTATTCAGAAAGAGACGGAGAGAGAGAGAAGAGGGGAGGAGTTGATCTTGCGAGAACTTCCGGGCGGGTGAGAATAGCCACTTTCTTTTATCAATTTGATCATCCACACCGATAGACAGTATTCCAAAATGAGGAAAAGCAGGTCTTGTTTCGCACCGGGTGAGAATAGCCTACGCTGGCAAGTCTCACCCGGGGTGAGAGGTAGATCGTTTTTCTATTCACCTCCATATTTTTATTAGGTCAGGGGGGCAAGCCCCCCTGAAACCCCCCTTCTCTTGACTTTAACCAACGAAACTACAAAATCACCGGGCATGCATCTTTAATTATTAGGGAACTGGGACTTGGGACTAACCATGTCACTGTTACCCTGTAGATTCTAGTGCACTTTGACTTAGAATTGGAACTAGAAATCTGGATCTAGAATCTAGATTTAGATGTAGATTCTAGATCTAGTATCTAGATCTAGATCTAGAATCTAGATATCTCTAGATTATATATATATAAATAGCCATTCCTCTCCATTGATGAAGTGAGGAGGGGGGTGTCACTTCTCAGTCTTGTCATTCCTTTCTTACTTCATTTAAAAAAGGGAAAAGATGTTTCTGACTGTCTAACCTGCATCCACAATGGCTTGAAATGGAAGTTAACGTTTATCAGTCACCATCATAAACTTCCAAGACTTGGGAGAGCGTTTAATCCAAGGGTTACAGACAAAACGAAGAAGGAAATAGAATTTAGACTGCATTCATTCGACTCTACAAAACAGGAACTTGCAGGAGACCAATATGGCGACACCATATGACGCATGCGCAAACGAAAAGTTGGTCATCAGTGGTCTTTGGATCACAGCGATCATTTTTTTAACTTTAGATCTAGATGACTAGATCTAGTCCGTTGGCCTAGAATCAAGCTAGATGTACATTAGAATCTAGATATATCTAGATCCATCTTGAGAACAATAGTGCAAAGCTATTCAAGTTTTTCGTTTAGCCTGGCACGTCTCGTAAAGGGGGGGGGGGCGCATACTCCCCTCCCTTTCCTCATCCACCTCGGGCTGAAAAAAGTAGAACGTAGGCCTTAGGTCTATAGGCCTACTGCCGTCAGCTGACAAAACGCCTTTTTTTTGTCTAGAGCAGTTTCGAGAAATCAACGTTTTTCGGTTTTCTTACAATATCTCAACTGCTTTGCAAAGTACATCAACGTTTGAACTCGCACCCGTATCAGAATGTCATCCACATATGTACAACATAAATTTTGTTTATTTTCTTTAAGAAATAAACAAATAATCACGAAAAAAGGCGTTTTATCAGCTTTGCCTCACACAAGGCGTTTTAACAAGAACGCCTTTTTTTAGATGTTCGCTGACAAAACGCCTTTTTTTACAGTCGGTGGCAGAAAAAAAGGCGTTTTTTGTCAGTTTTGCCCTGAACAAGGCGTTTTAACAAGAACGCCTTTTTTTTAGACGTTCGCTGACAGAACGCCTTTTTTTAGTCGCTGGCACACAAAAAGAGGCGTTGTGTAGGCCAACTCTTTAGAAATGTATTTTGCCGTATGCCTTATAAGTCAAAATTGGGAGACAAGAGATGAAGTTTGCTG
>NW_004797835.1:418372-420337 GCF_000002075.1 Aplysia californica
TGTGCGTGTGTGTTTATCCATCTGTATGTGTATAAGCCTGAGTTTGCATGTATGTATGAGTGTTTGTGTGCGTGTGTATGTGTTTGTCTGTGTGAGTGTCTGTTTGTGTCTCTGTGTGTGAGTGTGTGTGTCTGTGTCTGTGTGCGCTTCTGAGTGGGTGTATATGTGTGTGCGTCTGTGTGTGTGTGTCTGCATGTGTGTGTATGTGTGTGTGTGCGTCTGTGTGTGTGTGTCTGCGCGCGCGCGTGTGTGTGTGTGTGTGTGTCTGCAAGTGTCTGTGTGTGTCTGCGTGTGTACGTGTGTGCAGGGGCGAAGGCTGGCTTGTTTGACAGGGTAATCAAAGTGAAATGGGACCAGATAGGGCCTGTAGATATCACACAAGAATCTTACTCGAGGCGGCGACCCTGAGTTGTGAATGAAAACAAATCCGGAATTCATATTGTATGTTCAACCGCCAAAATAATCGGGAAAGTATCTTATTAAATATCAGTTCCCACTAAAATTAAACTTAACTTTAGATGTGAATACATAAACATAAAGCAAAGAAGCAGAGATGTCAGTACTAGATCTATATGTTATAGATCTACCAGTGAGTCTAACTCTTTGGTAGAACATGACAATTATTATTTTTTAAATTTCACATTTGGCTGTTTCTGTTAGCCTTTCGCGGCCAGGAGCTGGTGTCATAATCGAGGTCACGATCTGATTATAGGACGGTAAAATTTAAAAAAACAAGCACAAGCAGCAGTCAAGAGATTATTAAGACTCTTAATAAGAGTTAGTTCCCCTCACATTTGTGAGGTAGACTCGACCAGTGTTAGTTTGCTTACTTAATTAGGGCTGGTGATTGATTTTAACTGTGGCCCCAAAGGGGTGAACAGGGTATATGTGGCAATGAAACAGCTTTGACTGCCATGCACATGTTCCCTTCAACTCTATTCCAGCCTCACTTTATTTGTTGATTACGAACGTCTTTTGACATTTAATTTACGAGGTTTACGTTTAAGGATGAATTTGACAGCGACAATGTTTCAAAATTAGAAAGGGAAGCAGTGATTATTTGATTATATAGACGCTTCGCCCCTGCGTGTGTGTGTGTACGTGTGTGTGTGTGTGGCAGGTGTCAGTGTGTTTGTGTGCATGTGTGTGCCTGTCCATCTGCATGTGTATAAGATAGTGTATGCATGTGTTTATGAGTGATTTTTTGGTGTGTTTTCATGTGTGTGCATGTGTGTGTCTCTCTCCCTCTGTACGTGTAGTATAAGCCTGTATGTGGTTATGTGTAATAGAGTGTATGTTTGTTTGTGCGTTAGTGCGTGTGGATGTGTTTGTATGTCTACGTGAATCTTTAAAAGTGTGTGTGTTTGTTTGTGTGTGTCTGTCTGTCTATTTGTCTGTCTGTGTGAGTGTGTGTGTCTTTCTGTGTGTGTGATTGTGTGTCTGTGTTCATCTGTGTGAGTGTCTGTATGTGTCTGTGTGTGTGTCTGTACACCCGCGTGTGAGTGTGTATGAGTGTATGTGCGCGCGCGTGTGTGTGTGTGTGTGTGTGTGTGTGTGTGTGTGTGTTAGTGCGTGTGGATGTGTCTGTACAGTAGTCTCCGCCTAAACGCACGCCATACAAAAGCACGCTCCGCTCAAACGCACGCTTTCGTCATCTGACGGGTTTTTTACTATATAATTTAGACGTACAAACGCACGGTCCCTCCCTCTAAACGCACGCTCCGATCCGTGAAACACGCCGACAAGTTAAGCTTCGCATGGGGAAAACTTCCACTACAACCTGCACAGCCTGCATAAGACAAGCCTAGAATTTACTAGAAAACCGGATACATGTATTTGGTGAGAGTGCCCCTCACGCCGTACAAAGAGAGTGATGGACAGTGTTTACAGTTACACACCCTACTTTCCACTGACGCATAGGTCTCGGTCTAGGGCTGGTCGGTTAAATGTGTGTGTGTGTGGGGG
>NW_004797835.1:420437-421557 GCF_000002075.1 Aplysia californica
CACTCTCTCTCTCTCCCCTTCTCTCTCTCTGCTTCTCTCTCTCTCTCTCTCTGTCTCTCTCTCTCTCTCTCTCTCTCTCTCTCATACAGACACACACAGCCTCCCCCCTCAAACACATAGACGCACACACACAGATACAAACACATACACATAAAGACGCACACACACATATACACACAGACACTTGCACATAAAGACGCACACACACAGACACACACAGACAGACACATACACATAAAGACGCACACATACAGACACACACAGACACATATACATAAAAACGCACGCACACAGATATAGACCCATATGCCATACACATAAAGACGCACATACACAGACACACACAGACACATACACATACAGACGCACACATACAGACACACAGACAGACACATACACATAAAGACGCACACACACAGACACACACAGATACATACACATACAGACGCACACATACAGACACACACACACAGACACATACACAGAAAGACGCACACACACAGATACAGACACTTACACATAAAGACGCATACACACAGATACACACAGACACTTACACATAAAGACGCATACACACAGATACACACAGACACATACACATAAAGACGCACACACACAGATACAGCCACATACACATAAAGACGCACACATACAGACACATACAGATACACACAGACACATACACATAAAGACGCGTACACAGAGACACACACAGAAACAATCACATTGACTCACACAAATATACACTCACACACAAACAGATACACACACTCACTCCTATACACACACATACAGGCAGACACACACACACTCACACGCTCGCACACACACACACATACACACACTCATAAAGACTCACGTACACACACTCACACACACTCAAACACCCATACACACATGCACACACAGGCTTAAACACACTCTCACACACACACATACATATTCTCACCCATGCACACATACAGACTCACACAAACAAACACACAGACTCACACTCACACAAAGACACGCAGACACACCACACACCCCCACATACACTCACACATACACGCACACACGCACAAAACAAACAGTCGTACACACATGCACACTCAGGCTTACACACTCACACCCACACACA
>NW_004797835.1:427476-432476 GCF_000002075.1 Aplysia californica
TTCTCGAGCCATAGATTAACCTTCCCCTGAAAGTTGTACAACACACACACACACAAGCGCATGCGCACACACACATACACACACACACATGCACACACACACACATGAGCGCGCATGCTCACACAGCCCAAGCAGTTGGCAATGAAACCTAGTGACGTAGCCAAGGACGTAGCCCTTCTCACGCGAAGCAGCAAAACGGGCCCGCCATGATGAGATCTAGTCAACTGCCGAGGGAAGCCGCGGAAGACGACAAAAATAAATGGTGGAAATACGTCATGTATTGGGCCAATCACAGAGGTGTGCTGGGTGCTTGGCTGTAGCTTCATATGTCTTTTCTTCTAAGTATGTCAACAACACATTATATAGGCCTACTGTACGCTAGAAGTTTTTAGAAATATTGACTCTTAATTTTTCCTGAGGTTCTTTTAGTTTATAAAATCACGCCTTGGTTTGGGTACTTTTGAAGTCTATAGACATTTGTGTCATCACGCAGTATATCAGGCGCTCCTTAATTTCTGGGCACACATAGCTGTTAAAATCATCTTAAAGCTTAGTTCGTTTGTCTTGCTTTTGATGGACAAAATACCCATCAATCTTGAATAGAAGTGCAGTGGTTTGCTGTTGAAAGTCAGGGGGGGGGCTGTCGATCCTCTGAGGTAAAAGTAGCGAGAAAATGCAGTCAAAGTTTGGTAAGTTTCTAAGCTTTACATTTTTTTTATGCCTTTGATCAATGTTTTTCCATAAAATTAACGTAGGGAATGTTTTTGAATTGACGTAAAAGATGTTGAGCCAAAAAAAGAAGATAAAAAACTAACAGCCTGAAAAATGCCAGTTTCTTTGATTTTATTATTTTGACTAGCTCCTGATTCCACCACAATGCTTCACATTTGTCATTGAAATGAAACTGCCACAATGAAAAGAGGGCAGAACTCAACTAACATTTTTTCTGTTCATTTTGATTACCGGTAGGCCTAATATACACATTATACTAATGGAGCAGACAGCTCTATTCATAGTACTGTAGTAAGATTACATCCCCACCTTGTTTAAGGTTAATTCCCTCCCACAGAATTCTACACTTATAGAACGGGAACTGTACCACGTGACCTGTGAGGAATTGAAGACCGAAAACAAGGGCGTCTTGAGGGCACGATTTATAGTTTTCGGAAGTAACCCTATAGCTTTTAAAGTAAGAGCGGCTTTTACAAACGAGTGAAAAGTGGAACATTTACTGTCCAGTTTGTAATTTTGAGTTACAGAATTCACTGTGCAACCTAGAAATTGGAATTAAGGTTTTAAATTGTTGTGTTTTTGGGTGCAACAACAGAAAAGGCAGACATAGAGAGTTTATAAATATAAGATCTAAAGAACTGTGAAAAAATTCGTAACACGGATGGGATTGTTCACAGCACTTCTAGGCACTTCTAGCTTCCCACACACATTTTGCATACGCATATGGCCTACGTAATTTTTTAGTAGCAAAACTTGTTACTAGAAATTTGTTTTACACTGAACATATTTTTTCACTAGATCTAATTAATGTTCTCAAAACATGCATTCAATAATTAGCTTTATGTCGCCAACAGAAGTAGAAAAAAGGACGGACTTGCTTTTAAAAGAGATTTAGTTCCAGCTATAAACTTTTTAAAAATCTGTAGAAACCACTGACTGGGATTTAAAAAAAAATATTGGGCTAGTATTTATTAAAGAATTTTCTTTAAAGAGATTTCTAGAATAATATAGATGTGTACAAATGTTTGAAAAAAAATACTCATCGGTTAAGACGAATTGATATAGATCTAAGTCATTGTGTAAAAGTAGGAGAAACTAGATCTAAGTGTTCGATAGTTCAGTAGCCTAGATATTTGATAATAAGTTGCGCATCAAATTTTTGACCGCATGCTACAGTAGTAGAGATAGCGTATTATTTTCATCCGAAACATTCATTTCAGCATCCATACACCTTTTTGGGCCTTTAAAAGCACATGTATTCCTACTTTAATTATGTTACTTTCATAATTGTTTTTGAAAGCATTTTCAATTCCTTTCACTTTCACTTCCCACGCGCGGGCACATATAATTATGATTATAATTTAAGATTCCAAATCTGACGAATGTATTATTAAATAGTGTATAATGCTGAGTTAGCCAATGCATTGCAATGCGCGCTATTATCAATTATTGAATTGTAACAAGACCTCAATTTGATCCGTAACAAGAGACCACTTATTTTTTTATACGTGTTCATGAATGTGTGTTTGTTTACTGTGTGCGGGGATTAAAAATTAAAGATTAAAGATTCCAGATCCGACGAATGTATTTATAAAATAGCGTAATAGTGCTGGGTTAGCCGATGTCTTGCGATACACGCTTTTATCAATTAATTGAATTGTAACAGGACTTCGATTTGATCCGTAACAAGACACCACTTATTTTTTCTTACGTGTTGAAAAATGTGTGTTTGTTTACTGTGTGCGGGCATTAAAGATTCCAAGTCTGACGAATGTATTTATTAAATAGCATAGGCCTAGGGCAGGGGTAGCCAACGCATTGCGATACGCACTTTTATCAATTAATCGAATTGAAACAGGACTTCAATTTGATCCGTAACAAGAGACCACTTAATTTTTCTTATTCATGTTAAAAAATATGTGTTTGTTTACTGTGTGCGGGGATTACAGGGGGACAAGTCCATCCCCTCGACATGTGATCCAGGGTATGGGGATACATTTTTCTCAAAATGCACACAGCTCTGAAATCCTTGACCAGTGATCACTCACCATGGAACTCTTTCTGTTGTGACTGTAGACACAAGTTTCTTCATTATCACATCTGAATGAGCCTATCATTCATGCATTAGAAATCACACTCCCAACACACAGAAAATGACTTTGAACATATATTCAGGAAACATATAGCCAGTTCCACTCTTGTTTACTTTGTTTTGCATTTTTGGCTTTTATGTGTAAACCAATATTTTGAGGCCTTTTCTGCATTTTTGTGTTTTTGGCAGTATGTACTATAGTCCTCTATGTATTTTATGTGCAACCGACACATTCTCCAATCTCTTGTATTTGTTAGACTCGCACATGCTTTAAACAAAGCATGTTGTACACACTACTGATGCAAACACAGAGATGAATTCTTAAAGTGAGAAATAATACATTTCCTCAACATAAGCTCAATTTATTTATCTCTTTCTAGTAAATTGGAGAAAAGGCTTATATTGTTCTTTTTTGCTTGCTTTGGATGGCCTTAAGTTTAATGACAATATTATTGTAGTGAGCATGTTACTGTCAGCGTCCCCTTTATCGTAGATCTAGTACTAATCAAGACTATATCTAGATATTTTGCCAACAGAATTAATTTTCATAATTAGTGTTATTATCAAGTGTATTGTGATTGTGAAGATCTTTAGTAGATCTACAGATCTAGATCTATCTAGATCTAGATCTAGATCTTGATCCCATCCCATCATTAAAAAAACAACAAACCAACAATACAAATACAAAAACATTGTAACATTGCCAACTGTGATATATTGTTGGCAATAAAAATGTACTAGACTATTCCACTATATTTCCTCTTCGAAGAAAGTTTTAAAATACTGATGTAAGGTGTCTTCCAAGCCCTACCACTAGCTTCAGCGTGCATAGCAACGCGAAGCCTCGCTGTGCGGAGCAGCCAAAGGTGCCCTCAACTGGCCGCCATGTTTTAGTTTCAATTCCTCACAGCGAATCAGCGATCGCAAAGAGGGAGTTCCGCTTCTATAAGTGTAGAATTCTGTGTTCCCTCCTCTCAATTTATTATGGTTCTTCTCTTCCTGTACAGTTTGTGGCACTTTGAAATTGTACGGTACCTACTGCTTTTTTTAAGCTCATATCTTTTCCACACAGGTAAAAAAATTGACTGGCTTTCTATTTTACCAAATTCTCAACAGTAGTCTTGGAATAAATATGTTTCTGAATCTGTTAATTTTCAGGGGGGCTACCTCAAGTGTCTACAAATGCGAAAGAAAAGGTCTAGGTCAAGCATGGGCAGTGAAGGTTTTGAGCAAAAATGTAAGAAAGTTGTTAATAGTAGTTAATATATATATATTAATCAATTTATGAGTCCATTTTTTAAGGTATTGTGAAATGTCTCTTCTCGTCTTTCTTCCAATTTGCCCTGCGCCCCTCCCTCTTTCTGTCCCTGTAGAATTATGCAAATTTAGATTGCCAAATTATGCAAGAAAAATGGAAAATTATGCAAAAATTATGCGAGTTACCGTAACACCACTCGCGACATGTTTTGCACTTTTTCAACAAGAATTTTCATGTTTTATGTACAGAAAAATAGAAAATAGAACGTAGATCTATCAGTATCAGTAATTTGTTGAGTATTTGGAAAGAAAACAATACACATCAATCAGAAAAAAGTCAACCAAAAAATATAATTTCTGTAACTTTCAGTTGTAGATCTAGAAATCTAGATTCTTTTGTGGGAAGAAAACTGAAAAAAAAAAAAAAGGACATCTGGACCTCTGATGCTGGCACATCACTAAAACCAGGGACACCTGGCAAACATGAAACATCAGCAGACATGAGAACAACTTTTGATGGATAAATCAAAGATCTTTTAACAAGGGAAATAACCAACTTTTCACTTAAACGAGCCTTATTACTTTGATTACTTCCCTTTAATCACATGGCGAGGCGTTAATTAATTGTTTTGTGAAAAATGAAAAAAAAAACACGTAAAAAAAAAAGGCGGGCAATCCAAGATTATGCAAATGTTGCAGAATTACGCGAAAAAACGTCGCACAATCGCATAATCCTACGGGGACAGCCCTTTCCCATGTATCTATGAAAGAAAAATAACTACAGTGAAACTTGGATTTAACGTACGGAGACGGATTCTCTGTTTTTATAATTCATTAAAATCTCAAAATTGCTTGGATTCAACTCGGATTCAACGAAGTCGCTTGCAGTATGACAGCCACCACTGATGTGGCTTTGTGG
>NW_004797835.1:437825-438471 GCF_000002075.1 Aplysia californica
CGTCTATGCAAGGCTAGTCCTTGTTGCCCCAATTGCCACGGCCAGCACACAGCTTTCAGCAAGGAGTGCCCGACTAGGCTCCAAGAACGCGCAATACAAGAACACAAGGCGCGAAATGGCTGTTCCTTCAAGGACATATGCGAAAGTACTCCGGCCTGTCATGAAGTCGATCAGTACCTCCACTGCCGACTTCCCACAGCCGGCAATCGACAAGCGAATCTCTATAAAGTCAAAGAAGGTCCTTTCTACCCCTGTGGTACCCACCTTTGAGATGCCTCTTTCAAACCGCTATGGGGCTCTAGGGGAGGATGGGGAGGACTCTTCCTCCACCCCCTCTTCTACCCTTCACCCCTCTTCTATCACTTTTTCTTCTTCTTCTTCTTCTTCTTCTGTTTCTTCTTCTTCCACCCCACAGCCCAAAAATACATCTCCAAAATCAACAGCCAGACACCACTCAACCAAATTTTCAAAATTGCTAAAAAAAATTCTTAGGTAGACGCACAGACACCAATTACAGACCAATAGCACTAACGAGCGTCTCTGCAAACTAATTGAAAAAATGATTCACAGGCGACTCATGTGGTTTCTGGAAACGACGGGCTCGCTGAGCGGTCTCCAGTGCGGATTCAGGAAAACTCGATCCACT
>NW_004797835.1:440712-441874 GCF_000002075.1 Aplysia californica
GACTGTTTGGTCTATTTCTTTGTTGATATTTGGCCAAAAAACTAAACTGTCTCTCTGGCGCAGAGCTTTGTTTTCTCTGTACCAAGATGTGGTTCATGGAGTTTCTTCATAACCTCTTTCTTTCATAAGTTTTGGGATGATTATCCTTGATCCCTTGATGAGAATTCCATCGTCAATGGATATTTCGTCCCGATAGTTCCAGTAGGCTTTGCATCGATTAGGTACATCTTGTTGTTCTCTGGCCAGCCAAAGTAGACTAAGTCTTTTAGGGCCATCAGTTCGGTGTCTGTGGCGGTAGCATCTTTGTACGTTGTAGATAGTTTCCACTGAACTGTGTCGCTACAGCGTGGATCTTGACATTCAGGCCCTCTATTGGTTCCTTCTCATTTCCAGGGAGTCTGGACGGGCGTCAGCGATAAGCATCTGTTTTCCTGGTTTGTAGATGATTTAGAAATCATATGGTTGCAGTCTTAGTAGGATTCTCTGGAGTCTGGGGGGTGCTGCCTTGAGATGCTTTAGCTGGATTGACTGGAGAGGGCGGTGGTCAGATTCAACTTGGAATGTCTGTGCGTACAGGTATGTGTGGAACCGTTCACACCCGTTTGCAACAACGAGGAGTTCACGTTCGATTTTGGCGTATCGCGTTTCTTCATCTGTGAGGGTTTTGCAGGCGAATGCTACTGGCCTACCGTTTTGAAGGAGTGTGGTACCAAGTGCTTTCATGGATGCATCTGCTTGCAATGTGAATGGCTTTTCCAGATTGAAGTAGGCGAGCGTGACCTCACTTGTAATTGAGTCCTTGACTTTCTGGAATGCATTTTGGTGGTTTACTGTCCACTCGAACTTGTTTGACTTGGACAGTAGTTCTCTCAGTGATGTTGATAGCTGGCTGATGTTTCGGATGAAGGGGCCCATGTATATCGCTAGACCTAGGAAGGACTGTAGCTCTTTCTCATTTTCTGAAGCTTTCATAGCCTTGATGGCTTCGACCTTTGCTGGGTCAGACTTGATCCCTTCGCCTGTGCAGATTTTGTCGCAGAACTTGATGTGGTTTTCCTTGAGTCGTTTCCTGACACCGAAGTATCATGTTCTGTAGGTTTGCGTCATGTTCTTCTGCAGTTTTCCCAAACACCACGATATCGTCTGCGATGCCAATCACACC
>NW_004797835.1:455462-464386 GCF_000002075.1 Aplysia californica
CGAAGGAAATATTATAAATGCAAGAAATTGCAGGATATTTTTTTCCGTCGTTGTTCCCAGCAGAATTTTAAATTTTATAAAGGCCATTGGCCTTTATGGCGAGTTGTAGAGTGAATTTGATATTATTTTAAAAATTTTTATTGTTACTTAAAAGAGTTGTTTTAAATCACAAATGTATTTACACCGAATTTAAATATTTTAACTTGTGTTTCGTGCGCTCATATGACCTTAGCAGTTGCGAGCGCCGTAAAACCTTATACTATACATACATACATAGAATGGGGCGGGGTTTTTTTCTTTCTCCTTGTACGGGCACTTGATTTTGCAGGTGCCATATTGTTTAACTTGACTTCCTCCATACGCGGTTATTATGGTTTTGGATCGGCCTAGTTCTGGTGGTTGTCCACGGCTGTCGAATTTCTGAGGAAAGATTTCCTTGTATAGTCTCAAGGGCAATGCATTCCCTTGGGATCCAGTGTCGATCTTGACTTTGAGTTTATGTTTTGTATTACTTGAGTTCTGACATGGAAGTTGGATGCCTAGAGGCTTCGTCCTCTGTTTTCATTGAGTTCATTTTGAGTGTCTCAAATTTATATTCTTGAAAATCATCTTCTTCCTCCTCATCCCCTGTCTCGATTTTGTGGGTCTTCTGATTGTTGTATTTGAGTTTTCTGCACATCTTTTTGAAATGATGCAACTTTTTGCAGCAGTTGCATATCTGGTGTCTTGCGAAAAGACAGATAAAGGGCGAGGTGAGTTGCGCAATTTTGGACAGCGTTTTTTGTGGTTTTCTGAGATTGCTTGATTTAGGAGTGTCTGGTTGGACATGAAATTGTTCGGGTCTAGATCTGTGATTCCGCAGGGGGAAATCTGGGCCTGGAACTACTGGAAGGTGTTTTTTCGTGAGTTTGTGGACATTCACCTGAGGTTGGCTGGACATCGAGTATAGTTCATGTTTGGATGTTTCCAAAGAACGGGCGATTTTCAGAGTGCCTTTAGTAGGGGTCGTCTTCCTGGAGGAGTCGTTCCTTGATCGATTGATCGTTTGTTCCAAAAATAATTCGATCTCTGATCAGAGAGCTCTGGAGTTACGGTATTTATCAAGGTGATTTCTTTCGACACTACGCTAAGGTTAATTGCATAGTAATTTTCCACGCTTTAGACTAATCAAGGAGATTTCAGGGGCGCATGCCTCTCTGATGTGGTAAATGATAAATTAGGGAAGGGGGTGGTGGTTCATGGGGGGGATGCCCACCTATTTTTTCCCCATAACTTGATATTTATTTTCTAGAAAATAGTTGATTTGCAACAGGTTATGTGTGATCTGCAGCAAAAAAATACAACCGTTTGATCCCCAAAAGCAGTTTATCTGTGTGTGACAGTGAAAGAAAAAAATTACCGGCTGTCATTGTTCCTATAGTACAGGGGAGGGACAAAGGAACAGTGGGACTATAGACTAGGTTTACTTGCACAGAAGAGGATTTTTCATTGAGGGACCCTTTCTTTACTATTTCTGATGGGATGATACTTTCAATTAAAAATTCGCATTATATTGTCGGTGCATTTCGCTTTATAGTGTGGAGCATTCAGATACTTTTGAGAAAATGCGAAAAAACTTTTATACGCTTTTTAGCCTCTTGATTTTTACTATTTAAATTTAAGTTTTCATGCATTATTGAAGCAAAGTAAATACGTGAAATCCATACGTGGATAGAGAACTGCAATGATCATATATAAAGCGTGCTGAAAAAAGGAGTTACTTTTTAGATTTTAACCCTATGGACATACAATATATGTGAGGCAGTACTTTTTACTTTTTCATCCTCTGTTGCCGTTAAGCGTCAAGGGGAGATGCAGTTTTGTATGGTAGGCCGGCTCCGGCAGCTCTTTCAGTTGTGATTTTTATGCTTTCTCAGGGTGACATACGTTACAGGTAGCCAAACCATTTAATTTTCCGTCTTTCTATTTAATGAAGGCAGGACTCAAACTCAATGTCAATAGCTGCTCTTACTGCTTCATTTCTCTGCATGTCTCGTCTGGTGATATTAAAGGTTTTGCGGTGACATTTCATTTCGCATGCACTGATTTTTGCTTTCATAGGTTTTACTTAATGTCCAGGTCTGGCACTGGTAGCATAATGCTGATGGTATGGATATTGATATGATAAGCTGTCTCTTTGTATCCATAGAGATTTTTGGATGAGATAGGAGGGGTGCGAGCTGGTGGGTGACAGCGTTGGCTTTTTGAGCTTGCATTTCTATTTCTCTGTCTATGGACCCATTTTCATAAAAAGTACTGCCTAGATATTTAAAGTCCTTCACCTGTTTCAGTTGTTTACTATTGACATGGATGTTCAAGGGACTACGGTTAAGGCTCACTTTCATAATTTCGATTTTTGATGTGCTTATTTTCATGTTAAATTTCTCGCAGCTGCTGTTCAGTTCGTTAGTGGGATTTTAGAGGCTTTGTTGGCATGGATGGATAAGACATCGGCCGTCTGCGAATAGAAGTACATTTAGGCTTTCTGGGCTTTGGTTTGCATCTTGCGTTATTGTGCCTATATCTTATAAACAGGAGGGGAGATAGAATGTATCCCTATCCTACTCCAGATCTTACTCTGAACCAGTCTGTATTGCCTACCTTCGTTCTTACTGAGCTTCTGCTGTTGGTATATAGAGCTCTGACTTCATCTAACATTTGTCCTCTGATGCCATACTTTTTGAGTGTTTTCCAGAGTTTTTCATGGGTTACTCTGTCAAAAGCCATCTCCTGGTCTATAAAGACGATGTTGGATTCTTTGTTAATAATAATAATAATAATATATAACATTTATAGAGCGCATTTCCAAAAAAAGTAGCTCAATGCGCTTTACATTGGAATACCCATTTTTCAAAAACCTTTCTTACTACTTCCTTTCTTCTCAAGCAATATACATTAATGTTGTGTTTGATTGTTTTCTCGCATATCTGTCTTAATGGGAATACAGCATCCATGCATCCTCTTCCCTTTCGGAATCCAAACTGAGCTTTGCTCAGATTTCTCTCTACAATAGGTCTTATCCGCTGTTCTAGTATCTTTGCGTATATTTTCCCTGCATGGCTTAACAAAGAGATACCTCTGTATTTTGTGCAGTCGCATTTGTTTCCTTTCTTTTTCCATAATGGGACCACTATAACTTTCTGCCAGTCATCCTTTGCTCACAGACTCTACTGAAAATTAATTTCGGCCACAGTACACTGGTGTTTCCACAAGTTGTTATGGTTTCCACTGTGATGTTATCTGGTCCTGAGGCTTTGTTATTCGAGCTGGTTTTGAGTACCTTTTCGATTTCACTGAGAAATATAGTTGGTTCTGTTTGCTCTCCATATCATGATGGTTGGAACTCTTCTTGTTGTCCGTGGCAAGCGTCTGGGTTGAGTAGTTCTTGGAAATAATTTTCCCATCTTTTCCTAACGGTATGCTTGCTGAGAATGGCATTACCCTCTTTATCGTTTATAATGCATGTCGGGTTGTATGGGTCTTTCCTCACCCACATGCTGTTCACACTTTTATAAAGCTCTCTAGGATTTTCCTTGCAGATTTTGGTCAGTTTCTCGCCATATATTTTCCATGCATTTTCTTTAGCAGTTTTGATAATTCTTTTGGTCTCTCTTCTCGCTTTCCTGTATTCTCTATATTTTCTAGTTTCTCTATATATAATCCTCTTCGATCTTTGTTCTTGAATATCTTCTTTTTCATTTTAATTGTTTCTTTGGTTTCGTCATTCGACCAGCATATTGTTCTGCCTTTGTTTCCGCCTATTTGTTTGGTGCCACAACTGTTTTTCAGTATTTCTGACAGGGATTTTTTAAATGTTTGCCATTCGTCTTTTACTTCTTTGGTCTCAGGTGACAGCTTATTGTACTCCCTAGTAATGTCATCCTTGGTTGCCTTCTTGATGTCTCGCTCTTCCAATTTTCTTGCGTTGTTGTTGGTTTTTCCCCTGTTCTTCTTTGTTTGCTTTACATTACATTGCTGGTTGTGAGAGTAAGTTCCACAGGTCTGTAATTCGTGTCGGTGATGTGGTTTGGAAGTGCTCTCAAATCTTTGGCTGTATGTCTTTGTTTTCTGTGCATCAGGATGAACTCAATTTGTGGTGCATGGTTTAAGTTATTCCATCTGAACACCAGGTCTTGATCTGGCTTAGTCTGTGTTGAAAAAATGTGTTTGTAATCATCATGTTGTTCTCAGCGCATTGATTCTCCATTTCTCCATTGCTGTTGCTTTATCCAACTCTGCCATTTTAATCTCCCAAGATAAATGTATCTTCTTTGTTCTTGATGGTGTTAATTATGGTCACTCAGGTCTTGGAAATGTGATTCCTCTGTATAGCTGTCGTTGTGTAGGGGGCGTATGTTTGGATTACGTTGTTGTTTTGCAACCCTCTATGAGTTTTGTGCTCACTATTCTCTCTGAGATGTGGTTGATTTCATAGATTATATCCATTTTGGCTGGGTGTATGTTTGGCTCTCTCATTTTCAGGTGTTCCGCTCCAGATTAGGAGTTGGCCTTTATGGGTCAGCTTGCTGTGGTTGCCTCTCTTCCTTTTGTCTGACAAGCCCATGATTGTTATTTTCTTTCTTTCCATAAAATTCACTGTTTCTGGTTCTTTGTCTCCAAGTCCGGTTACATTCCATGTGCCTATTTTAATCGTTGTTCTAGCTTGCTCTCCGGTTACTTTTCCTGGTCTTTTCCTTTTAAATTAGTCCGTTTATACTCCTTTGTTTGCCTCATAGCATGAGTCAAAATAATGAAATCCGAGAAATCGGCATTTTTTCGGCCAGTTTGGACATTTATTTGGTCGAATTTATTTTATTTTTTTTATTCAGCCCCTTATATGCTCATTCAAAAACACTTTTATGTGTGGATTTTATGGGAAAACGTTGACTAAAGGCATCACAAATGTAAATTTGCAGTTTCCAAGGACTATTAAGCTATGGAAGTCACCAAACTTTGGCGGTCATTTTTCCGTTAATTTTCCTTCTGAAACCAGGTGACCCCATTTCCTTCAATCGCAAATATCTCGACTTCTATTCAAGATAATAATAAATAATAATAGATAGCATTTGTATAGCGCAAATCCCCGCTCAACAGCAGGCTCTATGCGCTTTACACTATATTATTACCCCAGCAGACCATAGAACACTCCGAAACATTCTCAGCTTCCCGGGAAGCATACAGTGCAAGCAGCTGATTAAGCGCTCAAACACTAACATACTGACAAGATCTTTCGCTGTCTATAGCCGGGTACCCATTCCCACCTGGGTGAAGTGAGGAAAATTCGTGTAAAGTGCCTTTCCCAAGGACACAACGTCGGGTCCCTGACGGGATTCGAACCCACGACCTTACGGTTGCGAGTCCGAGAGCATAACCACTAGGCCACCGACGCCGGAAAGATAAATGGATATTTTTTTCCATCGGAATCAAGGCAAATGAAAAACCTTTAAGATGATACCAATAACTCCGTTAACCAAAAAATAGACGAACGCCTGATTCCACTGCGTCGTGACCTATATGTCAAATTTTTAGGTTGGGTTTGTCCAATTTATTAGTTTGAAATTAATGGTAACAGACATCTTAAACTTGAAGAAAATGGCATCAGTTGAAAATTTGGAAAACTTACCCGCTTGTCAATTTTGGCCGTTATGTCTCCAGGGACGCAAAGAGGCAGCTTATCACTTCAATATTTACACAAACATAATGCTACCAGTGCCAGACCTGGACATAAGTAAAAACCATGGAGCAAAATCGCTGCATGCAAGATGAAAAACCTTTAACATCACAAGAAGAGACAGGCAGAGAAATGAAGAAGTAAGGGCAACTATTGGCATAGAATCCTGCCTGCATTTAAAACAAAGAATAGAATGGTTTGGCCACCTGTTATGAATATCACCTAACCAGCCAGCCAGCCAGCCTTGAGAGCCTATAACACCAGGTGCTCAGGCTATAAAAGAAGAGGAAGGCCATGCAAAAGATAGATCGAGGGAGTCAAGGAAACCTTGAGAAATTATAACATCCATGGAAAGAGCCTGCATCTCCCCTCAACACTTAACGGTAACAGAGGATGAAAAAGTAAAAGTAAAAAGTAAATGTATACATATATTTGCAGAGTGGGAGAAGTAAATTACTTTCTATGCACACCTCATGCCTCTGTTTGTTAGCTTTTCTCTTTTATTGAATCTTGTTCAATGCCTTGATGATTCATACTCTGGATGAGGTATTTTTCCAAAGGAACACAATTAGATTTAAATACATGTAACAAATGTCGTGCAGGTGGGGAGCCCCATAGTTTTATTATGGGGGAGGAAAGAACTTACCATGATACTGCATGTCGTAAGAGGCGACTAAAGGTACGTAGGCCTTGGTATCCTGTAAAGTGCCAGTGACCCGAAGTTACAGAAACTCGAACAAACATGCCTTATTATTTTTTCCATTTTGGGAGACGATGGAGCTTCTGTATCAGCAGGAACAATAAAGGACTGCGGACAAAGCCGAAAGGGGATCCTGGAGAAGAGTCACAGAAATATAGATGTACAGAAAAGTGGGAAACATGAAATAACATCAAGCGGCTAGCCCAGAATAGGGAAAGGTGGAGATTGTCTGTTTGTGGCCTATTTATTGATCCAGGGTGAGAAAAGCAATGATGATGACATGTAATAAAAGTGGTTCAACCTGAGCTGGAATTTCTAACTCCAGGAAAAGGTATTTTTCCAAAGGAATACACTCAGATAATGTATCCAAAGTAATAAGAGCGGTTTGACCAGAGCTGGATTTTGTTACTTCAGCACGAACATCTTTCCTTGATGCCCAGAACTACTCTGTTTACACGTGAATGCAATCCTGACATTTTGTTTTATGATGCTGAGAATTGACATTATTATCTCTTGGCTTTTGAGAGAGACTTAATCACCTAAACGTATATTACATTGTACTAAGAATGTAAACAGGAAACAAAATGTAGACATTATGTTAACAAATAGGGTGGCTATTGTCATATATGGTTTTTAATGGTGTAACAGTGAAAATGTTATTTCGTAATGTTTCAGATAAGACTGAAGGAAATCTTTGAATCCAAGTCTCGGATTTTTCTGGTTCAAGAACTCGTCACAGGTGGTGAACTCTTTGACAGGTATAGCTTCACTGAACAGTGTATAGTTTGCAATATTGTGTTGTTTATGCTATGTGATAAGGAGCTATGAGTAGAAACTCCTGTAGCTAGTCAGTAATAGATCGTCAAACCTATGCTCAGCTGCCATAGTAATGAACTGTGATTTAAGTTTTTTCCCCAAATCTATAGCTTATTATTATTTTGGAAGTTTCTTGAATAGCTAAAGTCAAACTTCGTGAAACCACCTACTTTGGGACAAACATGTTGTTGGCGGTACACTGGGGATGGCAGTATAACGGAATGCCACCGATTGCCATATTGACTAGTACAGTGGTAGATTGGTAGAGACTATATAAATAAGATGTTGTCTGTGTCGAGTCTTGCCTCATCTAGATCTGTCTTGTATGATTGCCATGCGCAGGAAAAAAAAAACGAAGCAACTAATTACATGTACAACTCTAGCTAAACTTAAAGTAAATTTAAATTGTAAAAAGCTAGGATCAGAAGCTAGGCTGTATGTGTCAAGGACTCTAGACTCACACATTAAAAAAATGATAAAACATGATGATGAATGAAGCTCCTATCGCTTGTGGTGATACCCAAAAGGCTTACAAAAACGGTGAAACATTTTTCTGTGGCTCAATATAAGGATTTTCCGGAACGAAGTCGTTAGGCCCCCCTCTCCCCTACTGATTATTGATTTTGACTTTCTGATTAGCTCTACTTGCCTATTTTTTATTAAAACGAATGATGAAAAAATTATTGGATTTGAATAATTATGCGCCCTTTTGTTTGTTACCAATTCATAATTTTTATTGCCATGCTTTCATCTTAATATTAAATCAAATCAATAGAATAGTCAATGTTGGCACCTACTCGGAAGCTGAGGCATCCAAAGCAGTGCAGGATATCATCTCGGGACTCATGGTGAGTTAAAAGCATTCTTTTTACTTGATTTTATAATTTTTATTTTATTTCTTAAAGTCATTTCTATTTCCTGTGATGCCCACTTCATGAATGTCTGCATGTTGGGGCCTATTCTCATAGACATAATACAAGGATTATTTGAATTTTCAACCTCTGGCACCTCCAATGTACAACAGTATTTGTTTGAGTTCCCAGATTTTTTAAGAAACTTATTTAGATTGGTATAGGGCTTTTATGTTTAGGCTTACTAGTGGTGAAATACTCTCTTTCACATAGCTCATTTTCTGCCATTTTTGCCGTTGAAATTTTATCCAAACTTTAACAATAATTATAATTGTTCTTGTCATATTACAGTATCTGCACAGTTGGGGAATTGTTCACAGAGACTTGAAGGTAGGAATGGAAATAAAAGCGGAGAAATAGAGGGTGTTAAAAAAAACAAACCCTGTACAACTTGTTTTGTAAATATCGTCTTTCATACAGAAGTTTTGCTTTTCAGATTTGAACATAATATTTGGAAGTCAAAAGGAATTTGTCTGATATTCATTTTGGATAAGTCCATTGAATGGTTTTGCTCATAAAAAACAACAACCAGAACTTTCGTAACATGACGCACCGGTTTGTATTATGCCTACCACTAAACGTTGCAATAATCGTGCCATATTGCAAGCTACAGCAGTCTAACTAGTCAACAGTAGTCTGCAGATATTATTTTTCCCAAATTTCTTTTGCCTGCTGAGATCATGGTTAAGTTTAGTAAAGAGCGGGGAGTTTTTTGTATCGAACATTATATCTCCACAAACTCACCATCCCTGACATTTCGTAAGTTCAGCACACGGCATGGAAAGAA